>NC_044284.2:55057722-55317462 GCF_004027225.2 Strigops habroptila
ATGCTCACCCTCTCCCTGTTTTGACAGATTTCTTGAAAGGCTCATCTCACAAGATGTCTGGCTTTTTGTGTTCTGCCTTTAGTAATTTTCCACTTCTCAAACACCTGGCTCTGCAGAGATGCGTGGGATTATCCCAATATTCAGGTAACCTAGTGTCCCAAGAATTACTTACAACCTGAGCACTGAAACGTAATGACTATTGTCCCTGGTCGGGTGAGAGGTGACAGTTTCCTGTATCACTAAGGCTTCATTTCACCTACATTGACAAAATGGTGTTCCATCGGAAACACTAAAACGATTTCCGCAGCATCAGCCATAATTTATAAGAGGTAAACTGCATGATTCTGTGTATCACCACAGCCTCTCTATTGCTATAATCCTGTCCTACCCTTAAGGGGCAGCATCCTCATTTTCACCTTGCTGGCTATTTGAAAGCCCAAAGGCAGGAAGAGGCCAGTGGTGATCTACACATCAGCTTCCCACCTCACACAGTTTTCTATCCTTGGTACTACCCAGAGGCAACATCCCTACAGTGCATTAGGGCTCTGCAGCAAACCTGCAGCAGATCGTGTTCGCTTCAACAAAATTAACACAATCTTTAATTAATGCAGTAAGCACTGATGAGTAACAAATCATATTAAAATACAAGGAAGGCAAATTTTTAATAAATTAAGCATTGATTCACTCAATAAATATTAATCTACTAAGCATCAAGAATTCATTACATTTTAGAAAACCAGTTGAAAAACGGCGCTGGTGGGCTGGTCTGAAGTGTGCAGAATGGTCCCTATTCACCCATAATATACACTTAGTTTTAACTAATTCCTTAATTTATCAAGTTAAACAACTTGCCTGAAAGTTAAATCTGGATTATTATTCCATTGCAATATGCAATTTTCTTGACAGAGATTCTAACACACCCCTTGGATCATTTCCTAAATTTTTCTTAGTATCTCCTCTCTGAGTACCTCCTTTCTCTTCCTTGATGCTGGTGGACTTTAAAATATTTGCTGACTGGTGTCATTTAATTTTCACCTCAATTAACTCAGCTAGAGTTGAAAAACTAAAAAAAAAAAAAAAAATAAAAATTGTAGGGGGATGTAAATTAACTCATTCATTTAAGTTTAGCTTATCTAGGAGATGTTCTTTCACACTTTGCTCTCTGCAGATTTCCTCCAACCCTATATAGATGTGGGATGTGCTGCACTTGCTTTGACTCTTATCTACAGATTAGCAAAAGAGAAGGAAAAAAAGCCAGATGCAAAGATGCCCCATGAGACTGATATGGAGCTGTTTCTGTAGCAACCGATGATTTTCTTCTCATGTAAGAATGAGCCTAGTCATATCTAATTCCGAATGTATCTGGGCCTCACTTGCCAGCCAAAGCTATGTCAAGTATAAAGTCAATATAGTCAGAAAGAGTGATAAAAAAAGGCAATTATAAAGTCATCTTCCTACTCCTACACTCCTCCTCCAGCCAGGATCTGAAAGATATCCTTACCCCTGCCTTCTGTCCCAGCACATCATCTCCAAGTCCCCAACATCCAGCAGAACTGGTAAGCAGAGCTGAAGGTACCAGCCAGATACCCAGATACTGCACACATGAGGCTGATGTGCTGGAAGCTCCTTCAGCAGACCCATGCACCCACGTCCCAGGAGACAGCACACTCTGGCAGGGCTTTCTCTAGACCACGAGGGCATCTATACCTGCCTTGCTCTGAGTCTCCATATAAAAACTCCTAAGATCAGAGCCGAGTTAACTTTTGCTTTAGAAAGCTATTTTTTGGGTTTGTGTCATTTCACTGCTTTCACTTTGTGGGCAATATTTTCTGCAGTTATGAACTCAAAGGCAGACTGCCCATCTCAACAACATCTCATGCCACAGTCCACCCCATGACAGTTGGAATTGACTCTCTAGGACCACAGGAGGACTTTGTCTTCCTAAATGTATTTTACCCAGCCTGGTCTTTGCTATTGATCTCTTCCATCCAATTTTAATGTGGTTTGAACAGGTTAAAAATTGAAATCAAGTGCATGACTTTTTTTCTTTTATTTTATTTTTTCCCCAGAACCTTTGCCACATATTGTTACTAATTGTGCCTTTTCTTTTAACTTCCAAATTAGCTCTTCTCTTCTATAAACTGCCTGTGTTGACATAAGAGTAATTGAAACCAGTGGATCTTCTCACAAAATAAAGCTGAGTATGTATTGCAGGCTGAATTTCACATTTCTATGGCCTTTATTATTGCTACACTCTGTAACATCAATGCTTTTGAAAGCTATTCTCTAACATGTCATGAAAGCACTCAAAAGTTCAGAAAAAGATCAGAGAGATCCCAAGTGTGCACCTTGACATGCTGTGGATGGCACAACACGGCTGCCCACAAGCACCACCGTAAGCCTCCTTAGTTTTGCACTGGACAGATTTACAGCAGAGTGGAAGGAGAAGGTGCAGAGAGGGAGAGGATAAAGGCTGTGCCCCATCCTTCTGCATTGCCACCTGACAGGTGACAAGCTGTGCACCTCAGTGTGTTCTAGTCCTATGTAAAAGATGCTCCTGTGCCACAGAAGTGTAAACCTTCTTTTAGTTTTTTGTTGTTGGACAGTTTAACAAATATTCAGGGCTAATCAACATCTGAAAAAACTTTCTAATGAAGGCTTAAAGGAAGGTGTTAGAAAAAAGTAAATATAACTTAGCGAGCATTTCACATCTGTCCAGTTTTTCAAATGCAAGTTTCCCTACTCTCAATTTAAGTAATGATCCCAATAAGATACTAATTCAATTTCTGTTAAAATTGATAATTTAATTATTTAAAGCTGCTGCTTTTTTGTTTGTTTATTTGTTTTAAACAACATTATGCCAAGCAATACTCTTTTCTTTCCATCCTGAAATCACAGGCTTTTGTTCATATAATGAAACAAAATCTCACTTTTTATACTTCCTTTATGATTAGCTGCTAAAGTTTCCTGGTATAATGATAAAACGAACCAGTCAGCTTGTTGACACTTGACTGAGATTTTAGTAAATTGCATCTGCTGTAGCCTCCTCTGTGGAATCAATTATTGATAATACAGGTGTGGAAGAACATTTATAAAGTGGTTTGGGATATGTTATCGCTCATGCTAAGAGCTATAATGAGCATTTTAAACCATTTTAACAGTGACCTCTCCAGACATTTGATTGTTGCAATATTTGGTAACTCAATTCTGGTTTAGAATCAAAACCAAGTCCAAATGATCACAGATAATGCCAAACCATTACGCTGGTTTACTCATCCTTCCAGATCACATATTCTTCTACTTAACATCTGACACCTGCGTATTTCTTTCCTAAAAACTAAGTGCCATGGATACATGATACTTTATTTTTCAGAAACTGCTGAACAAATAGCTAAGACCTCTCCTTCTCCCCTCTTTGACTATTCATCCCAAGAACGCAACACTCATGCAATATCTTCTTACAGTCCTGTTGTGCTCAAAAGCTGTTTGGAAAGAACATTAACACAATGAAGGTTAAGGAAAGCTCGAAAAGTCATGCAAGGTATCTTTGGGCAGACATACACTCTGTAGTATATGTAGTATGTATGGCTGTAGTAATAGGTCACAGCCCCAAAGCCTTGGTGAGCGGATTACTACCAAAAGCAATAGATTACTGCCCAAAGCAACAGCCACAGGAGCCTGAGCAACCTGAGTTCTGCACAGCAGAGGCCATTTGCAATGTGCATGCTTGGTTTTATTGGTCACATAAATTCAGTCTGTTCTACATATTCTTGAGTGACATCTGCTGGTGCTTTATCTATAGGTTGCCTTATTTACATATACAACACTCATAATGATAGTATCCAGATTCTTACTGAACCACTAGGAACCAAAGAAAAGCCCGTCAGTCCACTATAAATATTTACTATTGCACCAAAAAGTTTATTAAGACTATCTTATCCCTGGAAGGAAAGAGACGAGGAACAAACTGCTTTGGAATGAACTGATGCTTGACTTCACCAATGAGAGTTATGATGACAGAAAGCCTCTTTTCTGTCCTTCTGCATCTGTAAAATAACTGTCCTTATGCACCTCAGTGAAGCCAGATGAAGGGAGATTCATACCAACTTTATGATTTGATGATGTATGCTATGCATATACAGCGCACCTTCTCAGATATGCATGCAAAGGACTTCCTTGCTTGGTTAGTAACAGTCTCTTTTTAACCCAAGTCAAAATATGGCAAGCAAATCCAATCCCTTTATTGAACCCAACTGGCCAACTAGACTTGGAGCTCTCAGTTTCATAGGCTTCTATTCGGCCTATTCTATGCTGAGACAAATTGATGCATAGATAGCCAGTGCTCCAGTCACTCTGCAGCCTATGTAGAGTATGTGAGTATATGGAGTACATACACAAACACTAGTATTTGTGCCCCAGTAAAGACTGGGGAGAAAGAATGGATGACATAGACAATACTTTGTCAGCTTTTCCCAAAAAGCTTTGGGCCTGCAAGAAATGAAGGAAAAAAAGAAGGCCCATTTCTCCATGGTCTGACCCCACCTCCAGGTTGGAATCAAGCCTCTTTGTAGTTCCACTATCAAAAAGGTGGCTGTGGCTATGTTTTAAATGAAGCATATGTACTTACACAGCAAGGGTTCAGGATCTACTCATTCCACAATTTAGCTCAGCATATTAAAGGGTTTGTTTTGGTAACAAACCACCATGCAGGTTTTTCATAGTTTGTTGTATTATTATGTAAATTGCAGATCTGTGGTTATAATCCTGTGCTTGTGACATCAATTACTTAATGCCTATAGAGATTACTTTAATGCCACAAACAGCGGATTATGTCTTAAAGTACATAGTAAGCAGCAGGAGCTAATAAACTCTTCTCTTTAAATGTTATTTATTTTGAAAAAAAGAGTAAACAAGGACAGGTAAAACTATACAGACCACACACAGTGCCATTAACAACCAAACTCTATACATGATGCAGATGGCCTTAGGCACTGCACAGCCATTCTCTAGTTGTGAATTCTGTCTTATATGTTAAGTCTTACAATGGAAAGGAGCAGCACTAGTGAAAGCAATTACGAACTTTGAAAGTCCATCATTTGGGGGGGGGGGGGGGGGTAAGGAACAGTGTTCAATGATGTTTAATTAGAAGCAAAGCATACCTACCTATACCAGTAATGGGATATTGACTAACTAGCCACTGTTTATGGGCTATTTTAGATAACAGACAAGACAGATTAACCCCCAACACATGCAATTTTAAAACTAAATATGCAGTTGTAGTGATCACACAATAAGCGAGGCACAAATCCAGAGATTTACAACCCTGCTCTCCCCCATTTGGAGCTTGAGATTGAACTTCAGCTGCTTACATCCAGCTATGAGTGCTCTGACTAGCAGAACATTTCTCCCAAACCTTCTTTTTGTGTGTGTAACTAATGAAATATTTATCAAAATTGGGAGCTGAGTACCAACGTCCACATCCAACCTGTAGTTTAGCTACCAGCTAGTAGCAGTTGTCCTACTCTCTCCATGTCAACTAATTTAACAAACTGCCATCATGTCAGAATAGCCAGGACACTGATGGTGAAAAGGTTGACTTGGGCTCAAAGAAAATACTGTTTTGAAAAAAATATAATTCTATGAAAAGAGAAAAAAAAAACAAAACAAACCAACCCACCTGGAACTCTGAGAGAGTTACTGGGAAGTTTTCTGAAACATGAGAGTTTTCCTACTAGAAGAGTCCTTCTTTGTAAGAAGTTAAATGCCTCTTGTTTGGGAAGCAGCATGTGTTTGCACTCAGTTTGGCTTCTGCTCTATATTAGAATTCTGCTCAGGGCAGCACTTAACCAGAAAACAAAGCTCTAAATTAGAGCACTGACATGATCCACCTCCTAATACACCTGATCACAGTCAAAAGAAACATATTTGGTAAACTTTTAAGAAACAGGACTCTTGTGGTTTCACACTATAAGGATGCATGCACATGGAAGAAGGTGATCAGGAGTAGTCAGTATGGATTCACTAAAGGGAAATCATGCTTAAGCAACCTGATTGCCTTATATGATAGGACAAGGGGCTGGATAGATGAGGGAAGAGCAGTGGATATTCTCTACCTGGACTTCAGCAAGGCTTTCAACACTGTCTCCCATGATATCCTCATGGGCAAGCTCTGGAAGTGTGGGCTGAATAAGCGGATGGTGGGGTGTTTGAGAACTGTCTGAATGGCAGGTCTCAGAGGGTTGTGGTCAGTGGCACAGAGTCCAGTTGGAGACCTATAACTAGCAGTGACCCCCAAGGGTCAATACTGGGTCCAATATTGTGTAACTTACTCATCAATGACTTGGGTGAAGAAGGGATAGAGAAGGGATAACCTGTAAGCCCAGCTAGCTAAGCTTTCTGTATAACATGAAGCAGAGTAAATGTTAGGAGAACTTTATGACTTCAAAATGGTGTGCATGAGATCTACAGGCTATATCATTTCCAAAATCCTTCTGTAGTGATTTCTATTTGTGCCATCACCATCCAGTTTCAAAGCTACCAGTCTCACACCTACAGCTCCATTCATCCAGTCATTCAAAAGGAAAAGACAGAGCTTATTGTTTTGAAAGTTAGGTTTGCACTAACTGTTACTGTAATTGTATATACTTATGCACATAAATATATTGCATATATGCATATACAATCACAGACACATATAAACGTTCAGGTATGTTTATGCAGATGTGTATATATCAAGGTGTGTCTATTAACTTCTGCATTGTACAGAGAGGAGTAAATGTTTATAAAACTATACACATGCCACATAGACAAGGAATTGATATAGGGTAAGTATTAGAGATACACAAGAGAATCCTTGGAAATCCTCAAAATTATCACACCTATCCAAGACCAAGCTACAATTTTGTCTCCAACAGAAACATGGCAGCACACACATTTCCTAGTTAAAGCAGCATCTCTTTAAGGAGCCAAAGGAAATCAGTGTGAGGGGAGTCAATGGAACTGATTTCCCACACACCAGACTCGATGATTTCTTTTTTTCAGCTCGAAATTCACTGTCCCTCCAGTCCCGTCACATTCACTTTTCCCTCTCTCTTTCTTTATTTCCTCATTTCCTCCATCCAGCAGAAGTGCGGTAGCCCAGTTTCACCTGCATTTTCAAACTGCTAATATTATGGAAATGTAAACCAATAAGATAGGAAACATTCCAATCCAAAGACTTGCACAACAGCTGGACAAAATCAGTATTTTTTGTTTTGCGGCAAGGAAACAACTAATTCCAGCTCTCCGAGTTCTGCTCTGGCTGTCTAGGCACTGTTACAGCCAAAGACATTTCTGCAATGGGCACAGACAGGAGGGACAGGGAAAATAACTGTGTGTTTTCACATCTAATTTAGGAGGATTACTTTATCTGAAAATCTCCCCACTGCCTTCCCCCATACAGTGCAAAGTTCCTCATTTACTGTATAGAAGTAAAGACAACATGATCAAAATAATAGTGAGAAGTTAAATTAGAATCTAGTAGGTATGGACAAATACACAAATTTATATGTCTGACTACTGTGATCTCATCTAATTTCAAGCTTTTCATCTAATTTCAGTTTGAATGTTTCCTTTCACAATCCATAGCAGTGAGTTAGTTTTCTTATTGCTCAAAAAAATCAATTTTTTTTTTTCCAAACCAGACCACTGCTTGTCATATTCACTTAACAAATGACTCAGAGCATCCCAATTTTCATTCTTCTGAAAACTGCATATTTAATTACAGCCCGTGAAAGCACTGTCTGGAGAAGTCAAATGGCAGCAATGAGCATGAGCTATCCCGGAGGTAAAAAGAAATAATCTTACTTTCCAAACAGACTAAACAATTTTTCATTTGTTTCTCAAGCAATTTTGTTGTAGTTTTCTATGGCACATGCTAAAATAATTACTACATCCCTATACTCGAATCTCTTGAGCCACAGAACCTGGAACGAGGTCCACTCAGGCTGCAACCTGTATCAAAACTCCCAAAGACTATCAGGGCAGTGTTGGGATTCCTTAAAGCCACTTCCACTCAGCTCCTGCCTTAAGTGTCTCCTACACTTCTGTACAGCACTGAGAACTCTGCCTCTGCACACTATCTAGTATAATTCATGTTTAATCTATGGGTGGTGTCTCTAGAATTGTTAATAAAAACAGTAAAATAGAGGCCACTGGCACCAAGGTAGCTTTTAGCTCTACACATCTAAACTGGAACACTTTTATCTCACATTTAAAATTTGGCATTTTAGCCCAAAGCCTTCACCCAGGTGCTTTGAACTGTGTAAACCGTTCCAGAGGCATTTTAATTCACAATAGTTGAAGAGAGCTATATATATCATATATAATATGTCATGCTATATTAAAGGAAAAATAAAAGCTTGGTTCATCAAAATCGCCGAGCTGCATTAGCTTGCCCAAGAGTAGCCTTAAATGGGGATCTGTGTAAGAAATGAGGCCAACAAGTTATTACTGTTTGGTTCCTTTCTTCAGTCCATGTCAGGTTATTCTGACGAATAAAATAGGGAATAACATTTGTCCCTTACACTGAACACAGATAAAAAGTCTGAAAATCTCATTAGCCACCTTGATAACTGTTTCAAATTATCACTCTTTTACAGTTGTTCTATAAGCAATTCCTTGGGGACCTGCTATCTGATATGCATCTAATAGTTGTTAAAAAGCACAGAACAAACACTTGTGAAAAATCTGCATGGTGACTGACAAATACAAGACTGTTCTGAGCAGCACCTGAAGCACAGGGACTTCAGGAGGAGCAAGAATGCCCTGCTAGCCAATTATGACATGAAACTACTAATTCTGCATCGCCAATGTGCCATTGCTAAGGGGTTCCATCCAACCAAAGGGTGAGCTTCCCCCGTTCCCCTTGTTGAGACAGTCACTGAAGGCAGATCATGTCTCTTGGAATCAGGTCTCCAGAAGACAAAAGCTGAGATTTACTCATGTATGTGTAACAAACATTTAAACAAGGATGTGGTAACTATGTCATGAAGCTACTGCAAACCAGTTGTTCCCTGGGTT
The DNA here is from genome assembly GCF_004027225.2 of Strigops habroptila. Taxonomy (NCBI): domain Eukaryota; kingdom Metazoa; phylum Chordata; class Aves; order Psittaciformes; family Psittacidae; genus Strigops; species Strigops habroptila. Next base: position 55,066,783 of record NC_044284.2, read on the forward strand.
ACACAGAAAATATGTTTATCTGGATAATCTGAAACGTCCAATTTGTGAGTCAATCTGAAACTTCCAGTTTTCAGAAAAATACAGTTTTGTATTTAAACTGCTTCCATTACACTTATGTTCTTCATTTATTAGAAGAAATCCAAGAGGTTTCCAAACATCCATTGAATATTAGTCTTAAAAATTAATTATCTAGATGTTAACAACATTTACATACTGTGTACATATTTTTTAGTTAGTAAAAGACCTGTGGTATGTCAAGAGTAACTCATGAGAAAGTATCAGTCCATCATTTCAAACCAATTTCACAGTTGCAGAAAAGGTGAACAAAAGTTTCCATAGGTAAAACATGTGAGGGAAATTTATCCTCGTTCTTACCCTGAACTCGATTGTGTCAGACAGCTATATTTCAGCATTTTTTATATGGTTTCTTTGTTATTTTTTAAAGACCAACACAAATGTAAATGTTCCAATTTATAGTGGCAAAATTAGGTGTCAGGTTCAGTCCTGTTCCCAGTGAGCTGAAATTTTTCTTATGGGTATTGAAGATGAAGAATACTTTTAAGACTGAAAACACAGTTCCATGTTCAGGTTGCAGAGGGGACATGGGGCTGGTGCAGGAGCACAGCCTGCCCTTGTCCTCGCCAGTCCCAGCCTCTGCAGAGTCAGGCAGGCGTTAGCAGGCAGCTACTTTATTCCCCAATGACCACTCCAGAAGAGAGTCTCTCTACTGCGTTAGCTATCAGATACATATCTGTGCTCAATATTACAACTGGAAAAAATATGAGAGTTCAGGACTTTTCATATCCCTAAATAAATACACAAAACAGTGTAGACAATACAATAGAATCAGTATTTTCAAACGAGATTTTTAATGAGGTCTGAATGGATTCCCAGCCCACATGATCAGAAAACTAAGTAAAATCATTGGGGATTATTATCAAAAAGCTCCTTGGAAAAACAAAACAAAACAAAAGATATGATCTTAGGGTAGAAAAGGCACTTTGTGTACTAGGAGCTGGCAAAGCAAGGAGCAACAGCCATGAAAGTGTTAAGAGAACTGAGGACAAAGAGTTGCCATTAGGAAGGTGCCATTAGGACACTGGCTTTAGAGGAGATTGCATAGAAATAAGACGAAACTGTTCTTGAAAACAAATAAGCAAACAAACCAGCTCACCCAGCCCTTTGATCAGCAAAGAAATCAGAACCGTCAGCTCTCATCCACCTCATACAATAAACCTAAACTCAAAAAAAATAGTTAACTTTTGATTCAAGCCACACAGAGCTAATTTTTGCTGGCTACAGCTTTTCCTAACTAGGTGGTTTGAACTCTGAGGAACATGAGATTTTCTAGGTTAGGGAGTGTTTTAGTATTGCTACTGTGTCAACTTTGAATTATGCATAGATTTTTAAATATGGAACTGTTCCTCTACTTATGATGACAGGCACATTCACATCATATAAAATTGGGAATGGGGAGAGCTAAACAAAGCCAGTGAGTTCTGAATTGATCACCTAAAACATCTGCTCTATTGCTTTGGAATAGCAGCACATATGGTATATAGGAGCATCCAATATTTGGAGGCACACTACCTATGCAGAACATCCATAAAATGTCAGAAACACCCATTTTGGTCATTTTCTGTCTTAACTCTGAATGTTCTTCTTTTAAATAAAATGCATAAAATTATTTTGGGGTTGCTTTCTCTGTTTTATCACATAGTTTGACTGTATTCAACTTAGCTCCTGCCTTAAGTCTCTCCTACATTTCTGTACAGCGCTGAGAACACTAATAGTGTTCACAAAGACAACAAGAACATAATGGGAAACAGAAAGAAAAGTTATCATCTAAATGTGATCCTTCCTATCTCAGCCACTCTACTCCTCTACTCCTTGCACTTACTCTGAATCTCACTGCTATTATGCTACAATAATCACACAGCAACCTTCACACAGTATCTATTAACAACGAATCATCAATATGCATTTCTAAATGGGATTTTACTCTCATATAGCTATACAAGGCTCTAGTCTTGCCAAGAGCTAGGACATCACATTTTCAAGAGCAGCTGACCTTGGAGTGAATTAGGCACCCAAATGCCTTTTAAACACTGACGTATTTTTGGGAATCGGTTCTAAGCATCAAAATCTCCCTAAAACGGGTCACGTTGGAGCCTCTAAATTTGCATTTAAAAACAGTACAGAAAAATATCTGAAATGATCAAATAAAAGTATTTTTAAAATCCTACTGCCCAATTATTTGCTTTGAACTCCCATGCAGTTACTCCCATTTTGTAAGTTTGGCTTTCATTTGGGGGAGATAAGAAATACTGGACTGTCGTATCCACTCAGACTACATCCCAATGGAAAAGAGAGCTACTGTGCAAAACAGAGAAAATACCAGATGGACTATTGGAGCCACAGAGTCATAGAATCCATTAGGTTGAAAAGAAATTCTTCCAAAGGGAACTAGTCTAGGGAACAGTACAGGTTCAGAAAAGATGACAGAGATCAGCTAAAATACTTATAATTTCTCTTGGCCAGAGTTTCCTTTAACCAGTTCAAGCTCAGAAAGAGATAAGGGTGAACCATGAATCAACATTTACAGAGTCTCTCTGGTAAACTTATTATTTGTTGCAGTCTCCGTTGCAAAACCTGAGACAAAGGCTTTCCCCCTGAAGAGAAACACTAATAAAAGTGCCTGTACTTTGTCACTCCTTTGAGCCTATTCCACTGGTAAAAATCAGTAGCAAATTGTGTAATTCTCAAAGTCCCTCCAAATTTTATCGAATGGCTCTCTACAAGTGATTACAAGTAAACCCAGCACTAATTTACCCATTACATCAATAGGTGAATTGGAAAGGTCCTACTCACCCTTCCCAAACACTGTCTTTCAGAAGAAAAAAAATCATTCTGGGATGGCTAAAAGGTGAGTTGGGTACCAGTTTTGATAATTCCAGCTCACATTAGCAGAAAGCAGCATGGAACCCAAATTACAACACACAAAATCATGCATAATTTAAAATAAGTTCATTGCCCAACCAGTATCCAGTTTGGCAGGACTGTTATTTCTAACATTAGACCACTAAAATATGATATTTAATGAAACCACATCATGCACTTCATAATAGCCAGCTATATTACTCTGAAAATGAACAGCCTATTTTCTTTCTTTGTGATCTGAGGTCATGGTGAAACTGAAGAGGGCAAAACATGCAGCTGACATTATTTGTGCCACAAACTTCTTCTAATCCAAAAAAAGGCTCTACAGTTGCTAAGAAAAAACCCCACCTAATTCCAAGCTTTTTAAAGAGCAGATCACAAAAGCAAAAACATCACTAAAGAATATATAATTCTGTGAGGGCTCCCTCTTTTGGCAACAAATGAAAAGCTTCAGAGATCATCAGTGTAAAGCTTTTCACAAGAGGTTCTTTGCTTTCAGGACTACAAACCTCACATCAGTAACACAGACTGACCTCATAAGACTTTATCTTTTAGGGTAGACTTCACTTGCACTTAAGTCTTCATCTACCAATACCTAGAATATTGCTGGTCTTAAATTTGGGAGCTTCTTATATGGTTCTTTGATTCTGCAGAGACCTTGCAGCAAGAGAAACCACTCAAAATTCCACATTTCCCCCCACAGATCTGGGAACTAAGAGTTACAGGGCTTTCCAGGAGCAGCCAGAAACAGAGGCAATTTGGCATTGGCTGGGACAAAAATCACAGGATTAGTCAAGAAAATAGGTCACAGAGGACAGGCCAAAGAACAAGCGTGAAGAATGGCTTTTTACTGATTAGTCCCTTCCTGGGAAGCAAGCCAGAAAGTACAGAAGGTCCCAAGAAATTTCCTTTTAATACTCAGGCCAAGTTTCACTGTGTAGCTTTTCCACGGAAGCTCAGGGTTGGAGTTAAGCTGTTAAATGGAAAAACATCTAGAAATTTTTTATCGCTACTGGTATTGCTGGTATAAAAGCTTTTACCTGGACACAGGGTTTCTATGGATGCTTATTGCTTGGGAAGGAGCACTGCCCTGAATGTGGGTTGCATTAGCAAAACTGCTGCACCTGACTTCTCAGTTAACTGGAGGCTAGGATTTCCAAGGGAAATCTGTTCACCTGCGTTGTTGCTACGTTTCTCCTTAAAATGGAATTTGGGGTCAATATGCTGAGCCTACAAGCAATTTAAGGCAGGTTCTTAAGTATTTAACCATACCAGAACCCTAGACCTGTTAATATTGGCCTTGGATAAGAAAGAGTGAAAGGCTTTGGTTAACTTTCTCCTTTCAGTTCCCTGTAATTTATATCAGCTGATATTCTGAAACTCTGGTTCTATACCATGGGAGCTTTTTGGCAGTTTCTGTTAAGTGTTACTGAAATTTAAAAGTTCATTATGTTACAATTCTCTCATCTAGGTCTCAAAGGCTTTTACATTACTGCTGTCCTGTGGGGAAACTAAGGAAGGGGTTACTGATTAAGTGAACTCAGGGAGAGCTCTTTATAAACATTCTATAGGCATTATGGGGTCTTTCAGTTTAAATACCCTGCCTGCAAAAGGCAGCTTATCCTGGATTTATGTACCTAAAGTGAGTATCATGCTAACTTTTTATTAAAAATTAAAATCTTTTGAGTCACAACAGAAATCAATACACCACAATTTGAGTGAAGTAGAATGATGATCCTGTGGTTAAGTAATTGAAAAGGGAATTGAGTAATCTGTCATTCTCCCTGCTTTGGGCAAGTTAGCTCTGGATGTCTTAAGCGCTGCATTATAGGCTCCTAAAAGGGTTTGACATCGTGTTCTCAAAAGTAATTCCAGCAAGTAACACAACATTTTAGGTACATACTTAAACACAAGCCTAATTTTCCCATTTTGCAAATCCTGGAGGTCTGGCCTTTTTTAACATCTTGGACTGAGAAATCAGATGGTTAAAACAGCTAACCTTAACAGCCTGTACAGTAAGAATTAAATGCATGTTCCCATGATCAGATACAACCTAGCACTGCCCACCTCTAAGCTTGCAGGTGAGAACCAACTGTGGTTGTAAAATCATTCAGAGCTGTGAGCATGGGAAGTTGCTGCTAACACACCTATAACGTGCGCAGAACAGTGTAGAATTGAGTCCCTCTAGCTTAGAGCAATGCTGGAGCTATCTGCTACTGAATTTGTTAAAGCATCTGAAGAAATCTGAAACCTTAAATCACTTTTGAAAATGAAACTAAACTTCCTAAGGTACTTATGTCTGTTCTGCACAGTTTTGTGGAGGTCAAGATTTGAATTCAAGAGCTCTTCTGACAACTGAACCACTCAGCTCAGCAGAAAAGGTGTTACACTTCCCTTCTTTCAGACCTTTCCTCTGATACCAGTATAAGTTGGTTCTATCTGGGATAACATCTTGGAGTGTTGAGACATTAGACTAAGTTTTTTGTGCTCAGACTGTTCTTTGCTGTATGTGTATACATAATTACATACATCACTGCTGTTTATATTGTGGCATAAGTCGAGATGAGGTGATCATAGGTGGATAACCACTATGTTTTAAAGAATAAGGCAACACAATTGGGATAAGATGGATGATGAAAGGCAAATAGTGATGCAATTTTGTATGAAATTATATCTGTGTAAACAGTATAGGTAAAAACTGTTCCAACTTCAGTGTAAATCCAAAATAAACTCCAGAATCAGGGCTGATGCTTCTTTTCATGACATGCCTTCAGTGTCTTTCTGACATCCAACAGCAGCAGCTTAGGAAGAGAAGTATTTGCCTTCATTTTGAATTTGTCTGCCTTTTGTCACAACTCTAATTTCATTGAATTGCTGAGGTTTGTATCTTTATAAAATACACTATTCAAGCTTCCAGCAGACATGCAGATTAGCCTTATCCTAAAGCACCTCATCTCTATTTATCCCAGGATAATGAGTCAACGTAAATTAGAAGTCATTACCAAAGGCTACAAAACCCTTTAGCAAAGGCTTGTTGGCTGGCTAAACATGTTTAAAGTACTTTTGAGGTCTGAGGGTGGCAAGAGAGGGGTATGTGGGGGGGGGGGGGGGGTGTGGGGGGGGGAGGGGAAGAAATATCATCAGAGTAAGAAGTAAAATCTGACACAGAAAATGAGGCTGTGTTAATCTGTATTCATTCCCAAAGAAAGACTTATACTATTGAATGCTGCCACGGTGATATATAACAGAGGACATTTAAAATGCCAAGCCATAAAAGTGTATTTTCTTCATTACATTTTCGTTGAATGCTTTGATCTTCCCATTTTACACTGTAAGTTTGATTCATCATTACTTTCCAGTAAGAAACTGCCACATTTGATTGTGGGAAGAAGAATTCTTATCTAATTGCAATTTGTAAGCACAGGATTTAGTGTATTGTTGCCTGAAAGATGGAGCTGTCTAAATTATTTTCCCTGAAACTAACATCCTCAACAAATAAAAGCAACATATGATAGCTGGGCATAATTAAAGAAAAATGACACCTACTGTTACATGAATAAAGAAAATGTGTTGATGACAAGAAAGGGAAAAAAATGTGATTTCCCTGCAGTTTTGCTGAAACACAAAAGCATCACACTTTAGTTCTTTAACACATTTGTTCAATGAATTGGAAAAAAAGCAATCCCATCCTCCAAACCAGCTTGTAATGTACAGTTATTTCCCTGCAGTCAGAGCAGTGCCTGTCAGACATTTTGGATTTACTGTGCATGCACAGCAGCCCTGTCTGAGTGTCCGGACATCCAACAGTCTTTTCCGAGAAATAGCATAGAAATGAGAAATCAGCCATGAAAATCTGGGCACGTAGAAAACCTCCTTTAAAGGTTCCTATTTACAGCTTCACTTTCAACAGCCATTTTGATCTCTTAAGGTGTCTATACATATGCCATACAGTTTTCAAGCAACTTTCTGTTTCTTCAAACCTGTTTTTTCGTTTCCTGTTTTTTAAACCCTCGTCCTTGCTCCCTCACATATACTTGCCTATACAATTCCCCAATATTAAAGAACTCATAGAAAAGCACTGTTATCAAAACATGTAATATTCTGTTGTCATTTGGCATTTTACCACCCAAATCTTTGAGTATTTCTCTTTTTTTTCCTTTGTTTTCAGCACTGTCCTGTCTCCCCCTTCCCCACCACATTCATATATTCATTAGAGATGCACTGATAAACTAGATTTTGACTCCATGGGGGTATAAATAGGGTTATGGAAATCACCCATCTATAGCAGTACTTGATAATAAATATGAAGTGATAGTTCTGAGAGAGGTATTATTCCCCATTCTCAACAGCATAAGAACAGGATAATCTGTAACCTGTTAGAGGAAATGCTATACTGATGCTAGCAAGTTTTCCAGCCCATTCTCAGATCCATTCTGCTCCACGTCCTTTCCTGTTGATATGTACTTAAGAAAGTTTAGAAATAGACTGGATATTTCTACCCAAGATGGCAGTGCAGCTTTTACTCCAGAGAAGATATGTTCAGAGAATAACATGTAATATACTTACAGAGAAATATACCTAGAATATGACTAGATATTACAGAAGGACTATCTATTACTATCTAGTATAATTAACTATTACTTTTAAGCAAATATATATCACAGTGATGAGAAACATTATAAATCCCTAAAAAGAAAATAATATCTAATTATGTATCTATAGGGCTTACAAATGTCTGGTCTTAAGTATTATGCCTCAAAATAGAGGCCATTATTCCGAGTAGGAGCATAGTAGTTCAGACTGGGTTTGTAAGACCAGAAAATAAAATAAAACAAAATAAAACAAAGTAAAACAAAGTAAAACAAAGTAAAATAAAACAAAGTAAAATAAAATAAAACAAAGTAAAACAAAACAAAAAACAAAATATAAAATAAAATAAAATAAAATAAAATAAAATAAAATAAAATAAAATAAAATAAAATGTGGCCACACTAGAATTCAAGGCCATACTACAACAACAGTGGGGCCTAGCAGCTATGAGGGATGCTGCCAAAACTAGTTAAGGAGCCAGTGGCCTTTTCCTGAGACAGAAAAAACACTCTGCATGGTTCACCTTCTGAGCCACCTGCAAACTGCATATCAACAAGCCCTCAAAATAGCAGAATCATGGGGGAAGGGGAGGGGAGGGGGCATATGCATATCTCTCTTGTGGAACAAGATCTCCAGTTAGCAATAATAACTAAATAATGAAAATCATTTTTTGCAAGAGTAGAATATGTTTTTCAAACATCCAGTTACTGAACTGGGTGTTTGTAAACTGTGACCTTTGATACTGGCTACACAAGAATTCCAGAGCTGGAGAAAGATCTTACTAAATTAATGTGATAATAACCATCTTGAATTCTAGTGCCCATTTTACCAATATTTCATTATCACAGGTATAATGTCATATTTCACCATGATTCATTACATGGGCAATTTTTCTCTGCATTGCCAGCCATTAGGACAACCCCAGCATTAGGGCAGAAGAATTCCACCGTGTACTGTATGTGAACATCACATAACATCCAGGAAACTGAGCAATAACACCAGTTATGCCAGTCTCGGTGTGGGTACTGTGCTTGCCAACCAGTGCTTCTCTCTCCACCACCATCAAAAGCAGCTGTCAGAAGTTCCTCAGTAACCAGTATCACTGCCTGGAGGCAGAAGTACCTTTTGACCATTTCTGTATATGGAAGAGGACCAATCAGATTAGAAAACACTTACTGACATTAAGCATCCATTAGATGATCTCCCAAGGTCCCTTCTAACTTCAATGATTCTATGAAATATTCTTTTATGTCAATAAACACAAGCAGATCTGATCAAATATTGATTTCCAGCACTCCTCTTCCCGAGGCAGCCTTCTTTCTCTATATAACATAGTGAGTTAGTCAAGTGATGGGGAGGATGAGGGATGTTTTCCACTACTGTGTCTCTCTTTCAAAGCCTCAGGGGGTTCTGTACAGATTCAAGAGAAATAAAACACATATGGCTTTGAAGAGAGCTGTTTCTTAGGACTGCCAATACTGCTTTGGGTTTGTGAGGTTCTTCTCAGACTATTCAAAGGAGAAGTTTTGTACCAGGATGTGGATGCCCCCTTCAGCACCTGTAGGATTCCACAAGCTTCTTCCCCAAATCTCAGATATTAATAAAAATAAAAGAAATTAACAAGCAAGACCACCCATAAAATCTTAGCCCAGGCAGACTGCTTATTTCTGAAAAGGGAAGATCTCCATTTCCCTTAATTTAATTATGAGTATTGCTGCTGCTATGAAATTCACATGGAAAATGTTCAGATACTGAACGTTAGACAAAAACCCTCAAGTGTTTGGGACGAGCACTGTGGGGTCAGATATCTTTTCTATAACCTGTTCCATGAGTAAATCCTGCCTAATCTCCACATCAACTGCTTTCACCTTCACAGGAAAATTCCTTAAGGGCAATGGAGTTCTATATGTTTCATTCACTTTGCAAAGGATGAATTGTAAGCCTTACATGTAGCTATGGCTTCTTCCTCCTCAGAAACCATAGCGGAGAGGAAGCAAAAAAAGACATAGTCATTTCACATGAGCAGTGTAGGACACAACAAGCAGAAAGGATCTCCTCTGCTCATGAAAGAGCAGGATTTGATGTTTTCCTTCTATTTCTGTAGAAAGTGTTACTGTGTCCAGCAAGTTTCTATTGAATTCCCATAAAAAATACTAAAAATGTGACCTTCAGTAATAAAGACAGCATTATTTATTTATTTTTCAATTTCCCCTAAAAATCCTCTGAAGTACAAAGAAAGTTGTATTAGTTCAAGGCACATCATAAGCATTTGGGAAAATTGGGAAGAAAAAGATAAAACTCTCCAACTGATCTCATTTTCAGAAGCATTTTTCTATGATCAGGAGTGAATCCTTTTGGTTTTTTTTTTTTTCCATTGCTTTCCAATATTTTAGCAGATTATATTTTTTTCCCTTGATTCAGAAAATGTTTTCAGTCTGGAATAATTTTTAACTACTTCATTAAATTGTCCTAAAATACAAACAATTTTAAAATATTGTGCTTTTATGCTTTGCAAACCCATTCTAGACCTTAATGGAACTACTGCTACGAAATCATAAATCAGCGTGGTCAAAACAAATGAACCATAATATCTCACACTGATGTGGAGGAACAGTTTCTAGCCTTTTATATAACTTCTAATCTGTTAAGCAAGAGGTATTAAGACTAATTTAGAGACACTGACAGTGTTTAAAAACAGCTATGGTAAAGAAAAACAATTCATTATTACCTGACAAACAGTGAAAACTGAGGGCCTCTTTCAAATTTTCTGAGCATTCTTAACCGCAAAATGAAGTCAGCTGAGTACTGCAGCTGTTCCGTACTTCTGAAAGTTGCCCATTTTTAATGGAAAATGGCAAAATACCTTGTGGGGATATAGCACAATTTAAAGTATTATGAAGACAAAATAATAAGTACCACTTCTTACAGTACACACCATTTCATCAGGGCATTTTTAATCAGCATGCCTCTGAGAAAGCCGAGCTCAGCTCTACAATATTTAATGTCAATGGCTGCTGGTTAGCAGGGGTGGCAATTCTGCTTAGTGGGGACATCTTCCAGTGATTTAGCAGTGATTAGTGTTTCTCTGTCTCCTGCTGACTGTCACTGCTTATTTCTCTAGCAATAGCTGCTTGCTTTCCTCAGCTATTCTGCATGTTAAAAATGGGTTTTAACGGTTTTCCAGCACCCCTCTCTTCCTGCATGCCTTCTCATTTCCTAGAAAGAGCTTCGGTCCCAAGGGTTTTGGGAAGGCCCTACTGCACAACCAGACATGCTGTGTCTGGCCCAGTTGGCAGCATTGCCCTACTGTGGGAACGTTCAGTCCCTTTCTCAATGCATTCAGCATTTAATTCCCCCTCCCTGAATCTGTCCAGTGGCAGCAAAACACTTTTCCACAAGTTTTCATTTCCCTCGGTGGGAGCGTTGTCTTGGAAAGGGAATCTTCTGTGACCTACTTCATCAGTTCACCAGAGAGCTCAGCAGAGACTGTCCGCTGAAATTCAACAGCTTTTGGGCCATTTTTATTTGGTCCTTTTCTTTGGGACAGAATTGTTCTTTTGTATAGTGATTACACATTATATACCAGTAAAAGTATTAGTGGTGCTGAAGTCTGCTAAAATTAGAGACCTGTGATTTCTATCATGTACTTTAAATATGTAGTATCATTTTCTGCTTCCACACTTTGTTAAAACAGTGGTTGGGGTTTTGCAGGCAGGGCTGGTTGGGTGATGTTTCATTAAAATCCTAGAAAAAAATGTCTTGCATATTTTGGTAATTAGTTTTATTAATATTTACTTTGTATATGTAGTTTTATATATATAGTTTACATTTATATTTACTAACAACTTACAGATGCCCTGATTTAGTGCCATATAAAAACAGAAACAATCCTTGTTTCTTTCTTTTCACTGTAGACAATACTTCTTCTTTCACAGGACACTTTGGGTTTATTATATCAGAGATAGATGATACCATGTCTAAAATATCAGTTATCTACTATTGGTTTTGCAATAAACTTCTTGTGTAATCTGTTATTAGTTTCCCATCTACAGAAATCAACATCACACTGTGCTCTACCTGTTCTAGATATTATATGGTTTCCTGAATAAATATAATGACAATAATAGACAGTAGGATATTTTTAAGTATTTTAAAGCAGAGGATAATCCAAAACACTATTTTGTTACTAACAGCCAGGAAACTTCAAAGCAAATCTCTCTGAGCAGCAGTTGTATTCCTGGCATCTTCTTCTTTCAGAAGAATTTGAAAATTTGTTGATATTCAAATGGCATCCATAGAATGATCATATATGAACACCTTTTAAAATGCAGAGGAAAAGAGAATAGAGAAAATTGTAGAGTAATTCAATATTTCAAAGACTGCAGCCTACGAACCAAAGACAATAAGGACTCTACAACAATGGAAATCTACAGTGTACATAGAGTTTTGATATCAGACTTCATTTTTTAATCAGTGAATGAGTTTTATCAATGTTGGTCTAAAGTAACCTTGAGCACTGTTAAGATGGCTAAAGGGGGAAGCAGCCTGGATAAAATAATTGCATATAAATCTCCAAGAAAGAATTGCATTTGATCACAAGTACACACAGGATATATTATGACCAAGCTATTTTTAAATACTTATTCAAAGAGATTGAACAATAAGAATTTCCTTGTGTATAAAATAAAAAGTGCCTATTTTTAATAAACATTTCATAAATTGTCTTTATATTTCTTTAAAGACTGCAGGAGAAATTTTCACTTGACATTAATGGTTCTAGATCTGCATCTTCAGAAAATTACCAGAAGCAAGGCCCACAAAGTCTCAATATTTGTATCCCTAGATTGCAAATTATGAGCAATTTCAGAGCAGAAACACAAAATGATGAATCCATTCACTGTTGAAACTTGAGTTCAGCTGTACTGCTGTATGACAGTATCTAACGTTAGGTACTCAATATAGGAGCTTTTATTAACTGGCTAGTCTCCCTTTTTAGTAGTATAAAGACAGACTGATCCAGAGGGCACTTCAGAACATACATGTGGGGCTCCTACTTTGGGCGAGTCTCAGCACTATACAATCATCCTAAGGGGATCAGCCTCATACATGCCTCAGTGTCACAGTTAGGGTAGCCCCTGAGTTCAGGAATCAACACCTTTTTTTTTTCCTGCATCTTTATAGTGAGCACATTATAATACATCTGGAAAACTATGCTTATCAAGTGATAAATGTTCATTGGAGACTAAAGCTCCTAAACTTGGGATAAGGATACCACTTGAATTTCTCCCTCAAAAAGATGATGCCATGCCAGAGCAGTTGACAACTTAGTGTTATTCAGGCAGCCCAAATAATGTTTTCTATATTCTTGCTCAGAAATAATTTAGTGCAGTGATTTGGATAAGGTTGTGTGTAATTTTTGTAAGATTGTATGTGACTATTCCATGTTTCATAGGACTGATTTCACAGCCTTGGATTTTTAGAAATTAGTCATCTAGTGTAAGCAGTCATCTTAGCTCTCTTTATTATCAATGGAGGGAGAAAACAACTTCTATAGGATTAATCTTTCTACTTCTGTCAGATACATGTCTTAAAAGAGAGTGAATCATCTTTTAGAGCTTCCTTGCACACACCAGCCATTAAAAAGAACCCAAATTGGTGGCTTGAACAAGGTCTTCAGTTGAAGACTTGTCACCAGTTGAAATTGATTTAAAGTTTGTAAAGACTTGAAGGCACACAAGGACAGCTACTGAAGCATCTGGTTGCTGATACTTCTTTCTGGATTATGTATTTTAAGATTAATCTTCATAGGAAGATTCTCAACTCAGTAGTAAAGAAAGGAGGCAGAAACTTTCATTTCTAGTTTAAGTTTCTTTAGCAAAGTTTTCTACAGCAAAAAAGAGATGCTGTAGAATAAGAAAAAAATCTAAAAATAGGGAAAGGAGTTTTGAAATACTTAAACCACATTATATAAGCAGAAATAACAAGCAAAACAAGTCAGATGAATTTCAAGTGGCACTAAATATAACCTTATAAGTAATACCATTCTGGAAGGATGATTTTCTGAATCAGAAAGCCAGTTAGCATTAATGGACTTAACTTCCATGAGAGACAGCAAAAGAAAAGGAGGTTAAGGGTTGAGCACATTTTGTTCTGTTTATTCTCTGAAATCCAATTAACTTCAGTTATTTGAGAAGACAAAGCTTGAAGAACATATCTGAAAAAATGTAAGAGATCGAGACTCCTGAAGGAACAGGAAGAACTCTTGACACAAACATTGCCACACATCCAACAGGGCAAACTCTTTGAATTAGGCATTAAAGAAACAAGAGTACAACAGTCTGGAATGGATTTCTTTTTTTTTTTTTTTTTTTTTTGGGGGGGGGTAATTTCTGATCTTGTCTCCATGCCTCTAAAGTCACCACCTCCAGCAGCTTGAAATCCACCACTACTGCCTGTGCTAGATACCTGTATTCATTAGTACAAGCATATTACAACGGCTGAGGCTCTAACTCGTAGCAACCTGCTCAGCATTGAGGTTAAGGGGTCATTTGTGTTGCACTGGTTGTACAGTCAAGCAGGAAAGTTGAGATGTGTAAGCAGGTCTTGCACAACTAATTTGTTAGTGATTAAACAAAAAGTAAACTCCCTAAAAAGATGAAGGAAAAAAACTCCAAGCTACTGTACTTGAATATAGCTATGTTAAGAACACTCTTACCAAAAGTTTGTGAGATCAGTAACTAGGAAAACTTTTGACAAAGATGTGTGCAGGTAAATCTGTCTCATGCTTTTGTCACTGTGGGGGAAGAACATTCAGCCACATTGGAGAACAAGACAGAGGGAAGTAAACTCTGACAGAACGAGCTATACCCTTCTAGTCATCAGGTCCATGCATGCTCAATTGTTACAATAGCTGTTCCTCACAGATTGTTCTGCTTTCACAAGCACAAAGAAGGTAAAAGATAATAGCTATGTAATACTGCACAGTCATAATTGACACGAGGGTACACCAGAAAACCAAATAAATATATCTATATATACACACACACGTATATATCCAGCTTCCAGAGACAGACAAAAACCAAAACACTAATAGACCACAGTAGAATTAGATATGCCTGATGTTAGTTATACGTGTACATAAATATGTATAAATTTGCATAGAAGCAGTTCAATGCGAGAAATGACAGGTACAACGTTAATTTTTTCCAAGTAATTGTTGAGATGGGGAAGCCTCTTTATAAATGCAGCCCCTGCAATAAATGGCAAGGATGGAGTGACTTTGTTGTTCTGAACAGGAGTTTAAAATAATTGCTTGTAAAAGCATCCCTCATTTTCACCCAGAAGTTCTCTAACTCCATCATGCTGGTTTAGTGTAGGAATTGATATTAACTTCTGTCAGGTCATTATACTAAGAAGAAATACGTAGAAAGTAAGTTAGGAGGTACTAGATATCAGTAAAATAAAAATGGTAGGAGAAACCTAATTGTAATTTGTGTAGCTAGAGCCATACTTAGATAAATACCTGTAGGGAAACCATACAAATTGACAGTTTGTGCTCTTCCGTATGATTTTAGCATTACTAGGCCATCTACGGTCTCTCAAACAGTAAGTTTGAAGGAGAACTTTGTCAGCAGTCTGTCAAGTCACAGTATATGGGATCCATCTCACTTATCTTTAAAGGGTGCGCATCAAAACTAAAGTGGTCACTTGGGATTCTTTTAAAATAAGAGAAACAGACACCTCCAAAGGTCAGTTATTCTTACCTATGGCAAACACCAAGCTCAGGAGGGAATATATAAAATGTGCTTTTCTTTTTCTCTGTATTACTGGAGAAATCTAGACAATAAGCTTGAATTAGATGCTTAAATCTAATTGATGAAGTTAGACAAGAATTCTTTCCAATAAAACAACAGATTAGCATATTGTCTTTGAGTCACAGGTATGTTTCAGGAATAAAGAGCAGACTTGGCTGAGAAAGGGAATGGAGAATTGGAAACCTACAGTGCTAGACACTGTCAACAAAATTGGCGATAGCTAAAAGTTATGAAATCAGGTCTCCATCCTGTTGCTTTCTATGCAGCTCTCTATTCCCTGTAGCGCTGCTTCTCCTCGTTCTCCTTAATCTGGTTGATTTGGGATTAAAATAAGAAAGCAACTAGCAGAGAGAGGTTCTATTAAACAGCTGCTGTAGAGGATGGCTTTGAGCTACCTCCTGTTACTTAGAAAGATACAATGCCAATAAATCTAGTACTGAGTAATGGTAACAGCAGAGTGTTAGTACTGGTCTTGCCCTGTTTGCTTGTCCTCTGAGAAAGATGAATGGCTGTCATGCCTTACATGAGAATCATAAATTGCCTGGTATGAGAAAACGAATTCAGTGCTTATGGGGCACCAGTGCCAGTGAAAGCATTTGTTGGGAGCATGCCAGCGAGCTCCGGCCTGCTGCTGAAAACCATTAAGTTTTCTTTTCTCACATCAGTCCTTTCAGTAAAGAGACCTTTGGAGTTTATATCCACATCGATATGAACACTGTGAAGGAAGCAGTCCGTGATTTTAGTTGAAGGGAGGGTTACCATGTTTCTGTAAATTATTTTCTAAGCCTGTAGCTGGAGCAGTGTAAAAACAAAAATTAATAACAAAAAAAATCTCTATTTATTCTGCTTCGATGAAAGGGGAGATCAGAGATTTCATAGAAATAGTAGATAGAACTGAAAAGCTGCATGGCACTAAAACTAGGAAACAAAACAGGATTTCTCTAAATGGTTTGGGCCAAGGTTATCAATCTAGATAGGGCAACATTCTCTAATGAGGAACCTGTAAGCACAATAAAATAAACTATGTGGGTGGCAACTCACAGACACAGTTACCTGGACGCAACTGTATTTGTAGAGAATAAGTTTGTAATGAAAATGTCTCTCCAAGTAAATATTCAATGTCAGTTATATTGGAGGACTTACATAGTCTACACTAAAAAGGTTCACATCCATTTGCATCCAGCAAACTAACACAAGCAATGCCAGCCAGTTAAACTGGTTCTAGTCAATATCTATAAAGGTGTAAATTGTTATATTTTAATATCTTTGGCAATTTTTATTTTAGTTCTGTAAGAGCTATATTTTATGACTATCAAATTAGAAGTTAATAAGCTTTTGAAAATGCTGACCTGGCTTAGAGGCCTAAGTCTTTATAAAGTGATCTGGACCTTTTTTAAGCAAGATTCCAGTTTTCTAGCTCAGTTAGGCATAGGTTAAACCTTAGTCCTAATTCCTAGCATCCCAAATCACTTGAAAATATTGAGAGATCAAATCTCATTAGACCTGTCTGAAAGGAAACAAAAAGCACTCAGGAAGTATAAGTATCAATTGTTGAAGCCAATATACATTGCCATTAAAGACCCAGAAAAAGAGAAACAGGATTTCTGAAATAAATTTGTCTGGCAATATAACCTGGAATGGACAGGCCATTACTGCAGGTTGCCCACCCCACCATAGCTCTGTCTGTATGGCTTGGTTTTGACCAGGTGGGAATGTCATGTGAAGAGACTTCCATAGCGCAATCAAGAGTCCCTGCTATGGTGATTTTCTGGTGTCTATGTTAAGGGAATAGTAATAACACTTGGCTGCTAAACTCCTGATTCCAGCGCTCCTACAAATTTGAGCCAAGTCCTTCAAAAGTGAATGGTTAGTAACATAGACAAATGTTGTGTTTCCTTTCCATACACTAGAGCATCTCTAGTCCTGATCTCACTATGAAAAACACAGCCCACACTCAAACTCTATTCTAGCTATCCTGAGTTAAACTGTGCTGAAAATTTCTGGGCTTCTTGGAGTCGATGGACAGACTATCCAATCAGACAGCATTTGGAGCCAAATTTTCTGCTGGCTTAACACCATTAGTGTTGGTGGAGTTGTGCCAGGAGAGAATTTGGCCCTTGAACTTGGAGTCAGTTTTCTGAAAACCTGTCCATATCTAAGCAACCACAGAATGTGCTGCTGAGGGCACACAGAGACTAAAGCAAATAAGAAGCTTTTTTTTTTTTTTTTTTTAAATCCATGTGAGTACTTTTGGTCTGCCACCAAAAAATAAACAGTGCCTTCAGCTTTCCACCATCTGCAGTACCTGTAATTGCACAGCCCAGACTCCAAAGGGGCCTGCAGGCTGAAACTGGTTTTGCTTTAGGTTTTTAGATCTTATAAACCCTCCATCTCATGTGATGTAATGGAGGGTTTACAAGACATTTTCAAGGTTTAACTGTCTCACAGTATACGTACAATTCATTCCACTCGCTTGAATCCAAACACTGTCTCTAATATGTTCTGCCTATCTTTTTCATACCATTTGTTAGTGATGGGGAAAGATTTTTCTACTGTATTCTTTTCCCTTACTGTTCTCTCCTTTGCCTGCTGGCAATAATTATAAGTTGTGCAGGACACAAAAAAAGAGGATATTAAATACAGTGTATATTATTAAAGATACTGTCAAAGGCTTCAGTCCTGAACCAGCAGCCTGACTAATACATATTTGCCTTCCTTTGGCACATAAACATAGTCATTATTCCTGACAAAACAAAAAAAGGGGGGGGGGAAAGATTATTACTATTTAGTAATAATTTAAGGTTTTCATTTATTTCCTTGCAATGCAATAATGTACATGCATCTGTGTAATTGTTTTTCTTATGCATTCCAGTTGAAATGCATCTTAGATGCATGACAATGAAACATTTATACCCTATATTCTGGTATTAATTTATATTGATTGTTTCATATTATATTATTAATATTAACATGCCACTCCTCCCCTTCAATTGTCCTTTTCTTTTCATAATAATAGCTAGAAAGAATTCAATTTGCTGAAAATCCTGCACAAAATTTTTTGTCCTATTCCAGTCCAAGGATGTTGGGCCAACTCTTCAGGTGTCACAGCATTAGCTGATTTATTACCAGCTGAAGGTCTCATATCTCATTTCAAACTGTGTTTCACTTTAGTTCTCAGGCTTGTGGTATAATTTGTCAACTTGATCAGTTCCATATGTGAAGTTGAGATATTCCTTCTTTTCCCCCTTGTTTGCTGAAGATAGGTGTATATATAACTTATCTGGCAAATTTAATTCTGTAAAGATCTCTGATCCATTGCACAGTGAAAGCATCCTCTTTATTGTCATCATGCCATATTTACTGCTTTCTGCTTTGGTTTTAGAAATGTTTGCTGATCACTGTTGAATGCAATTCTGACTGGAATCAAATGAATTGGATTTGGATTGAATTGCTCAGATAGAATGGTGTTTTACAGCTCAGCTCTATTTTCTACAAAATGTGAAAAAGAGAAGACCCTCTGGTGAAGTTCTACTGGAAAAGCAGGATTAAACTAAACCAAATTGGGCACAAACTCTAACTGCTGAGCTTTGGAGCCCAGTGATACTCTTAGATAAAATATCTCTAATCAACTTAATACCACATCAGTTAAGGAAAGATCTTGTGTTATGTTCTGAGGGTGAGAGATCAGAGTATTTTGAACTCGAATATAGATAATACAGTGGCTTGGATATTGGTTTCATTTCTGTCTGATCCAGGAAATGGAATTCGCTTCATAGGCATACAAAGAACCCGATAATACCATCATAGTACTTTGCTTCTAGGTAGTATATATCCTCAAATGATCTGAAAATGTATTACATAAAGTGAACTGCACAGCAGTTCTGTAAAGTATAAAGATAGGAGTTGATTATCAGACAGCAACAGTACTCCAGATGTTATAAATATTTCTTTACCTGCTGCATTAAGTTCTGGTCATTGTATCTCAAAGAGTGTTAACTGTTTGAAACAGATGAAACAAATTTTGTGAACATATAGCTCTATATCAACCGAGCATATATCAAAGACCAGGGCCTTCTAATTTAGCAGGGAAAAAGGACACAGACAGTAATGATATAAAAGAATGAAGTTGACTGCCATTTACCACTATTAAATGGTGGGAGACAAGGATAGTTCAATGAAGCAGAAAGATTGAACACTTAAAACATTGTATTAATAATTCTTACAATATGCATAGCTAATCTCTGAAACACTAGCACAAGTCAGTAAAGGAAAACAGTATGATTTAAGAATTATTTCTGTACATCTAATGAGAATATTCAGGTTTACTTTTTGGTAGAAAGAAGTAAAGGAATTAGCTAATTAGCTTAGGAATTTTTCAAGTAAAAGTTCAACTATTTTCTGATATTTTTAGGAAGAAATTTGGGTATAGATATGTTATAGCATAAATGCCCGCTGTGGGAACTCTCAATGATGTGTTTATTATAATTCATCACTGGTAACAGGACAAAATGAACCTTTGGTCTGATTTAGTGTGGTTACTGTTTTACAAATGGTTGGAATGAGGTAAAAGTGGTATACCTAAGATGACAGAAAAAAATCAGCTACACAACTGGGAGCAGATCCCAGGAGACTGTCTCTCAGGTCCAACAGCTAAGTTGATACTAGATACTCCTCGATTCTGTAAATAAAGGAGTGAAGACCTCTTTAACAGGGAAAAAAAGGCACATAACCCTTGGAATGATGAGGCATTTATCATTTGAACACACACATATTCTCTTAATTTATCATACTACTTGTTAGAGTTCATGATACAGGCTACCGAAGTAAACATTGATATGAGTTAGTATCGTAACAGTTTCGCAGAGAAAGCTAAGCTGGAAGTGGTTTAGGCTTGTTCAGTAAAACAAGCTTTTAAAACCACATCTGGTTCTTGCACCAAAAGGTACTTTCTGCAACCTCTGCACCTGCTGTTGCTGCTTCCTGGCCTGGGAAATAAATTGCCTTGCTTGTCTGGTGACTCCACCTACTCCTTGCTTCTTGGCTTGACCCCTAAACCATCTTTCCCCAACTCCATGATGAACAGAAAGAGGACAGTCATGTTAGCTTCTTGCCCCAAACTCCACTCCTAGCCTTGCCAAGGCCTCTAAAGTAACTCCCTGATGCTACTAAGTCTCTAAATCTATACATGAAGAAGCAAATAATATGGATTTCTTTTAAAATGTGTGGGATTTCAGAAATGTGGCAAATATTAATTTCCTAGAATACTAGCTAATACCCCTCCTGATTTCTACTCTGTTTTCACATACTGGTAACTAGCCACAAAATAATCAGCAACTTGATCTTCTGCCCAGGGTGAACTGAGATTCAGATAAAATCCATGATTTCTAGATACCACTGGTTTCTCAAGTTACAGAAGTTTCTGCCAAGAAGTAATAAGAAATACGCTGTGATACACCACAAATGAATTTTCTATTTGAAATGTGTTAAGCCGAAATCAGGACACATTTCACTCATCTCAGACCTTTTGGGATATTACAAAAGCCACTGGTTTACTTTACCACTTTAATGTCACATCCAGTACCGTCAGAATTTCTCCCAAAATCTAAAGCATCTGGTTTCATTTCTGATCAACATCAGGAAGGAATGCATCCCCCATGAATAGCTGGATTTGACTTGAACATAAACTTCATTATCAGCCTCATACCATATTATTCACTTGGGAAATTATTTTCTGCCTTAGTCACTTTAGGGGTCACTTTAGGGGTCCAGGCAAGAGTAAAAACTGGATGAAACTCCAAGGCATCAAGTGCAGACTAGTGAGATGTTAAAGTGGGATGTTAAATAAATTTTGATTTCAACCAAGGGATGAACAGAACGAATTCGTACATTCAAAAAATTATCATTCACTGTCATGGTTTTCACTGTCCAAAGGCTACTGGTATCTTGGATATAGTTTCTGAGAAAGTAAGTAGACTTATCTTTCTAAGCACTGCTCTGTGTATGCATCAAAATTTACCTTGTTTTGACCATGTTTCTGCAATCCCCTGTTTTTTCTTAATTAAAACCACTAAAACTTGTGTCTAAATAAGCAATGCAATCTTTATGTGAAAATCCACAGCATATCTGTTTGATCTGAAGACAACCTGATTGTTCAATCTACTGAAAGTAAATCTGTGACATTAATATTCACAGTCCATTTAAAAAAAGCTTCATAGAATAAGTTGAGTAGTTACTGAGAAATACCGCAGAAAGTACTTTCAAGTTTCAGTGTCCGGCACATATTTTTTTCTCAGATGTATGAAACTATATGTGCTATCTACATCTTCCATATGGATAGATTACAAAAGGATTTCGGATAATAAAATGCAAAGAATAAAATGCAAAGAATATACTAGTCTAACCAGTGGGCTGAAATATGTCATCCATGCATACAGTTCATGTAAAGTCAAATTAAGGTTGAAGTGCAGAGCCTTATACTTTCATTGCCAGTTTTGTACATGACTTTACACAAAGCCTTTAGCCTCTGAAAGACTGTCAAGTGTTTATTTTTCTTAACTCAGCATTTACGCATGCAGACACGTGCAAGAGTATTCACTCTCTTATGCATCCTTCAATTTTTTGTATACAGTGAGAAGACTCAAAAAGCAAAATATGCTGATATAACTTCATTTAGTTTGCTTCTAAAATGGTTTTAGTCATCAGGGTGTAGGCTGCTATTTACACTAGATGACTGTCCCCTGTGCAAAGAGCTACCGTAAGGAATGGAGCTTTGGGGATAACTGCTTTTCTGTTTGAATTCAGATTTTGCTTATGAATTCCCAACTCCCTAGCTTCACAGCTAATGTGCCATTGAAAGGGAGAAGAAAAAGTACAATTAGAAGATAACGTGTGCATCAGTGTAAGAGCCAAACAGGAAAGTGCAGGTACCTTTTTGTTAACCTTCTGCTTCTGTAGCAGCTTCCTTATGGCCCTGGGGCTCTTTGTGGCCAAGCATTTTTAGTATCAGCTCAGCCTAGGTTTTCACATTACAGAAAAAGTCAGGCATTAGTAAGTACAGGGGCAGCTCAGTGAAATATGAACAGAAATACCAGCGCTGTCAGTTTACTCAGTTTCGCTCTAACATTTATCACTCTCCTTTTTCTATATTTTGTTTTATATTCTGGCTGTTTCTAGCTCCTACAGCAACCCATAGAGGCCCTGTGGAGACCCTCAAGAAGCCCACCCCATGACGGAAAGTGGAACAGCTACTGTCATTATTTAAGGTGAAAGCTCATTTGGATCAGAGATCCACTCTGATAACTTTCCCCTGAGTCTTTGCCACTGGGCACTGCTGGAGCAAGAAGCTGGAATGCACAGACTTGTGGTCTCCTTCAGAATAGATGTTATTACATTACTACTATTAACCCTAATATTTGTCCAGACACATGGAAGTATAAGCACCAGACAAGAAGCTTCTCACAGCATCTGGGAGCTTATCAAACAGTCCTCATGCACAGTCCTGTAAAAATAGTCCTTCGAACATTACCACTAGTATATGTGTTAAGGAAGAAATAAGAATTGAGGGAAGCTAGGTATCCACTCATCCATGCCCCACCTAATAATGCCATGCACCTGTGTGTTGCTCAATTATGCCTTATATACATGGTGACATCAGCATTAGAGACCCAAGGGAGCATTACTGATGCCCATGTCTTTTTTTTTTTTTTTAAATGAGATATCAAGCCTTTAAATAACAATATTGAACTGTTTTTATTTAGTCACATCTGTAAGGTTTTACTCATGCATTGCTTAGTATTAACATGCTGCGTTTATCTCTAAGTACCAAACTCCTTTCTGTCCAAAAAATGATACTGAAAATGCATAAAAGCAACATACTGTGAATAAACAGCTTATCTTGGGGGAGAAAGATAAAATTCACAATACTAAAAATGGGGAAAACCTTCTTCGCTGTTGAATTTGCCATTTATAGATTAATCTGTCCATTGTGCTTCTATGAAAAGCTTTTCTGGCATTCCACTCAGAAAAACAAAATCTACATTTAAATGAATGTAAGAGTGTACTACAGCAGGAGCCTGTCAGACTGTTTTATACCTCACTGCTATAATTTAATGTTATTGATGCAACCTAGATTATGTTTGAGAAATGAGATCGTGCAAATTCTCTCTCATATATCAACCAATGTGGCACAAGATATTAGGCAACAGCATTATGTAGTTCTGAAACTATTATATGACCTCAAAGTTCCCTAAAAGACTTCAAATTAGCAAAGACTAAGAATTTGCTAAGGGTATGTTTTCAAAGGGAATAGCTGTTGCTTATGGCTTAAACATTATACTATGCCAGTAATAAAATACCAGTGATGCATGCAAATGGAAAATCGTGCTGCTTTTTGTGGTAAAAAGGTTAATTCCTTTGGAAGAAACCAAGTCCCTGGATAAAAAGCATATCTCAGCCACCTGACTAACACACAGACATTTCAGTACAGTTTTATTGTGTACAAGGGCTAGGAAAATCTAATAATATCCTGCTTTTTTCCCTAAGATTCAGCAGGTAAAAGCTCTGATTGAATTTCATCTTGATTTCATTAAATATTCATAAAGGCCAATTAGGAGGGCAGCTAAGTAGGCCACAAGGCCTCCTTCCATCATTCTGTCAAAGGCAGTCCATCAGACAGTCCTGTTTGCATTAGGGCCTGGTAGTCGATATCTTCATTCAATCTTTATGTAGTATCCCTCTAAATCACTGCTCCATCCCACTTTACGGCTTTTATGGACAGACAAGGGGGGGAAAGAATCTAATAATTCTGAAGGCAAGATGCTTACTCGGTAGAAAGCAAAATGCAAATGAGAAAAAACATCCTCAATCAAATGTTGGAATGAAAATCTTTTCTTTAATGAGCAATGACATTGGTAGAGCACTGATTACATTGAAGAAAAACTGTTTAAAATTCATAATCAATCAAGCAAGTTTATTTTAACCTTTCATGACTAAACCGCTGGGTTACAGTTTAATTTATTGATGGTGCTTATCTCTCCCTCCAACCACTAATTTTAAAATTACAGCCCATATAGAATATGCTGAGTTGAGTCACGAAAATATATACTGATGTTTATATTCAAAGAAACCTATTAGCTCTGCCTGTTTCCCTTTAAAGATTCAGTGGCCTTTCTATACATGCCATGTTATATATATTTGCAGTTTATGCATCTCAAATGTATTAACTCCACTGGTGCCTTGCTGGACTGAAGTATCATGGCAGTTTCCAATGCCAGATATATTTGTCGGATAGAGCTGAGCAAATATTCTTTTCCGACAAGCATAAAGTAGTGTTTCATCATGCCACTAACTACCCACACATAGCAATGAGGCTCAGAGAGCACTGCCTTTCTTGTAACTTCATTGCAATGCCATTTAAAAATGTTGCAGACAGGCTTTTTTTGTGAGATTTCTACATCACAGAACCATAGAATGGTTTGGGTTGGAAGGAACCTTTAAAGCCCATCAAGTTCCAACCCCCTTGCCACAGGCAGGGACACCTTCCCTAGACCAGGTTGCTCCAAGCCCCATCCAACCTGGTCTTGAACACTGCCAGGGATGGAACATTCACAGTTTCTCTGGGCAACCTGTGCCAGTGCCTCACCACCCTCACGTCTTCCTAATGTCTAATCTAAATCTACCCTCTTTCAGTGTAAAACCCTTTGCCCTTGTCTTATTATGTACATGCCCTTGTAAAAAGGCCCTCTCCAGATTTCTTGTCAGCCCCTTTAGGCACTGGAAGCTGCTCTAAGGTCTCCCCAGAGCCTTCTCCAGGCTGAACAAACCCAGCTCTCTCAGCCTGTCTTCATAGGAGAGGTGCTCCATCCCTTTGATCATCCTTGTGGCCCCCCTCTGGACTCACTCCAAGAGGTCCACATCCCTCTTGTGTTGGAGGCCCAAGAACTGGATGCAGTAATGCAGGTGGGGTCTCAGGAGAGCAGAGCAGAGGGGCAGGATCACCTCCCTTGACCTGCTGGTCACGCTCCTTTTGATGCAGCCCAGGACACGGTTGGCTTTCTGGGCTGCAAGAGCACAGTGCCAGCTCACGTTGAGCTTCTCATCAACCAACACCCCCAAGTCCTTCTCTGCAGGGCTGCTCTGAATCTCTTCTCCACCCAATCTGTGGGGCAATCCTACAGGGAAACAGGCAGAGCTAATAGGTTTCTTTGAATATAAACATCAGTATATATTTTCGTGACTCAACTCAGCATATTCTATATGGGCTGTAATTTTAAACCCAGGTGCAGGACCTTGCACTTGGCCTTGTTTAACTTCACGAGGTTCACACAGGCCCATCTCTCAAGCGTGTTAAGGTCCCTCTGGATCCCATCCTTTCCATCTAGCGAACCACACAGTTAAGTGTCATTAGGAAACCTGCTGAAGGTGCACTCAATCCCACTGTCCATGTCACTGACAAAGATGTTGAACAGTGCTGGTCCTATGTCAGACTATATCAGATGTCATAAAAAGAAAAAGTATTTCTTGTAAAAAAAGTATTGACTCTCTTTCCAGAAGGATTTAAGGAATGCTGTCGGTTACAGCAAGGTAAAAGGACTGATTTATATCTTGGTTGAATCAGTTGCCTGTACTTGAATTGCTGTTACATATAACACCCACATGTCTTCCTGATATGTTTTTAAAATACTTTCATGCTCTCTCTTCCATATAATGGTATAACTTTTCAGTCTAACACAGTTTATGGAAATGTAAGTTTCATCACTATGTGTTTAAAAAGACATTACTATAAATTCCAGAGACCTAATGGGGGCAAACCCCATTTCTAAAGGCTGTGTTTCTGTTTATCTTGTTAGATAAACCATATCTATTTACTTCATCACCATACCTTGTAGTAGGTTGAGTGTTTTACGTTTTTCCTTCCTACAGCATTTCTCATATGTTCAGTTAAACAAGATTTACCTAATCCTTAACTTTTTTTTTTTTTTTTGAAGTATTTAATTACTGACTACCTGTGTCTTTAAATTATAAAGAAATTGAAGGATAAATATCACTGGGAGTCGTTAGCAAGCATGGGAAATAATGGTATGTCTTTTTTATACAGCTTCACCCGGGGACATTTGATGATCTAAAAGGGGTTACCATTAAAATAAATATATTTTTTAATAGTCCTCTTTTATTTTCCTAGTATCATACTAGATGATTAAAATATACTTTCAGTATTCCTTATATTATGAAATTGGCATAAAATTTAGTTTACTCAATTTTGAACAGAGACTGGAACAGTCAATTTCTACCCAACTATCTGTCCTTTTCAGTACATATACAGCTCCATTACGATAGCATGTGGACCCCTGGGCAATTCTGGTTTCACAGTCATTAGAGAGGTTGAAAAATGTTGTCATCCCATTTAACATGCACTGTAAACTACCTAGAGACAAAGATTGTCTTTTCGATCTGGGTTTGTACTGTGCCTAATCCCACTTGCTTAGGCCAGGCAAGAAGCATGAGGAAAATAGTAAGGGCTGCCTGCAGCATGAAGCAAAACGTGACTTCCAGTTGCTGCAGGAAGGCCAGCATATGCTGTCCACAATGGACCCCAGATTTCTTCTTCCCTTTCTGGGCACATCTCTGTGCAAGGCCCAGCAGTGTCTCCCAGATCCAGGAGCACATCCTGGCCACGTCCTGACTTCATGTCTGGGCAAGGGCTGGTGCACAGTCCCCTCTATTCCACATCTCTAGTAAATCCTATAGTCATTGCTATGTCTGCCTGCCTTGACAAAACATCTTGTGTTGTAACTAAATCACACCAAAAGGCTGCAACAGCTGCAGCATATCTGACAAAGTGAAGATGTTTATAATTTTATTTGGTCTGCAAGGAGTTTGATATGCCCTCCATAGGCCGCTGGAATGACAGAGTATTTAAAACCCATTTCGGTATCATTTTCTACCTGCTCTGTGTTCCCTTTCTTAAATCTTGATCCAGTTCCAGTATTAGTTAATTTGAAAAACAACAAGAATAAACTACACAGAAGCTACTTTAAGCAGACTCCTTTAAGATAATCTACTCTATTATTCATTCCTAACCATAAACCGCTGGTATTAACCATAAACCATCCTAATCACCACTGGCACTACACTTCTGTTACTTTCTTAAACTGTGAACAGAAAAAAATCCTTGACCTGTAAAAAACCAAGACAAATGTCAAATGACTCAGTTTGCAGACTGTGTTCAAATGATTATTTAAAGACTCCATCCTGAAAACTTTAGAGCTTAAGTAAACTACTTCTTTCCATTCCTCCCCCTCCATGTTAAGAAAAACCATGTCAAATATCCACTTCCCACTTTTATTTGCTACAATGGCAGCCAAAAAAAACCCAACAGGATGTTGAGAACTAGCAGAAAAGTTGCATACAAGCCAGAATGATTTTTCTGCTACACACCCCCTTGTGAACATGAATGTTTTTGAGTACTGTTTGATGCCTGCATCCTAAGAAGGACATTACAGAATGAGAGCAGGTACAAAGAAGGGCTGCAAATGAATAAGATGGTGGAGAAGCTGCCTAATGAGGAGATTTTTAAAATGCTGGGACTTTTCCACTGGGAGAGGAGAAGGCTGTGAGATGTCATTGAGGTTTGCAAAATCATGGAGGTAGGTGGTAAGATGAAATCAGAAAACAGAGCTGTTTACTAGATCTCAGAATTAAAACCAGGTAACATCATTCTCTCTGAAACTAGTGCAACACAGGGTTAAAACAGATAAAAGTATAAGGTTTTAACAGTAGGCAGTGAACTTCTGGAATTTGTGGCCATAGGAGGTCGTGGAGGCAAATAGTATCAGCAAGTTCAAAAAGAGATTAGATGATTCAGGGACAGCAGGCCCATATACAGATCCTAAAGGGAATAAGCAGGGATGTATTCTCTAATATCCTTAATCCAGTGCTTGTGGCTGCTGAGGGGTTGAGAAGGGAAGGGACTGCAGGCAGTGGCCACGCTCATCTGCTCTCTTTATACAGCACCTCTTGCTGCCACTGTGGGAGACAGTACACTGAGTTAGACCACTGCCTGACTCAGTAAGGCATTTCTGATATTTTTCTATTGCTCTGAAAAAGTGAATACGCTCTGAAAGATGTGCAGATTGCAACTTTACATGGTAGGTTTAAAAAATAAGAGGAAAAAAGAAAAGAAAAAGGAAAGTATATGGGAGTCTAACATGACTCAAAAGACTCTGAGAAGTCATGGACCAGTAGTGAAAGGAGTGGAAACCAGAAATATAGTGGGGAAATGACTTTCATAGGCTGAAAGGGTGGTATATACCTAATTGCAGATGGAAGTGCATGAATCATTTGCGGCCTTAGTTCTGCTTGTCTGTTAAATGAGTTTTATGCTATTTATCCTGACAGAAAACACAGAAGCTTAATTTGTCATGTTTCAAAGAATTTTGTAGAAGCTGAAATGCAAATTGCTGTGAGACGGATCCAAAATGTGCATAACTCAGTAGGGAAATTTTCAATAATTTCCAGGAGCTTGGTTGATGCCCTGTAGAAGCAAACTACTGAACACAAGCTTTAACAGCAAACCACTGAATAGTAACAATTGTTTTGTAAACCATGCTCTCATCATCTTCTGAAGATAAACAGGGATGGATGAACCTTTAAATTCCTAAAAACCATAGCTTAACTGAAACTGGAAATCATTTTCTCTTCCAGAGCACACTGTGTTATAGTCACAATCCTAGTTCATCAAGAAAAGAAAAAAGGTGGCTTCTTTTTTGGATAAAGAGAGTTATTTATACAGAAAAGCTATTTCTAGTCCCATACAGACAAAATCTGCTTAGGAGGAGGCCTTAACGACTTTGATAGCTTTTTTCTATGGTTGCTGATCTAAATGGCAAGAAGAATCAGAAGAATCTGTGGGACGTCTTCCTTCTTTTTAGAAACACATTTTTCTGTCCATATTTCTGCATTTTTTTTTTTTTTTTCACATTTTTGTTCTGGATACACACAATTACTTCCATTAGGCAGCCTAGATACACCAAGAGAGAAATAGGAATGTTTCACTTTATCCTCCAACAGCAAATGTAATCATGTTCCCTTGCTGATTTGTGTTTGGAAATTACCATTCTAATCCAATAGTTTAATTTTATTATACCCTTCAGTCTAACAGACCAGGCAGGGAATGTGTAATCACAAACAAAGGGTCAAATCCTGCTTGCCATACTAATGCGGGTAGTCCCACTGATTATAATGGGACTACATGCAAGCCTTACCCTTAACTAATATGAAACAAGATAAATGTACTCAGAATGTACTGTAGGGTTTTCTTGAAACTTTTCTTAAGGTGTATTACGGAGTTTTTCAAACCCAGTCTAATGTAGTGGTTAAAGTACAACTGAAGTAAAAAAAATCTCTTCATTGGAAAGTGCAGACATTATGATATTCAGCTTGTGCTGAGATAAAAAGGCTCAAATGCTTCTAGCTATTCAGAAGCTAGTATTTATGTATAGGTATTTGAAATGTTTAAATATAAGATCTTTTAGCATCCTTTTGCAGAAGAAGCCATGTGATCTTTCAGGTCTAAACCCACAAATTTTTTTTTGCCACTTCTTGCTTTTTAAAAGGATTATTTCTAAGTCAGAGTGATGATGGGGGGAGGAAGAAATCATCAGTTCCTTCATTAGCTCTTCTTTTTGCTTACACCTCACCTGTGAAGTGGTGCTGAGCCCATACCAAGGTCCCTTTGATGTGTACCCTTAGCAGGTCACACAAACCTCTGCAAAACAAGTACTGGAGGAAATCACCCAAGTTTTTTTCTCAGCTTCCATACCCCTATTTACCTAATATTCTCAAGCCTTCTTAGTTGAAGCTTCAAGGTAAAAGAAGCCAAAGTTGTAAAGTGTAACTGAGACTTAAAAAAGAAATCATGAAGGAGACTTGCAGAGAGAGGTGTTAAATAGATGTGATATGGCACAAAGAGCTATAAAGTGAAAAAGAAATCCTGAAAAACCACAGCTACACTACCTAAGCAGTATAAATATAACCAATGCCAGGATATTAATAACTTATTTTAAAATCATCTAATTGATCCCCCCCCCCCCAACCTTCTGTATAACAAAGATGGAAATATTTAGAAAACAATTCATGACAGAAAAGAAATAGAGAAAGGGAGGGGGAAGGTTTGTCTGCTTGGTTTTTGGTTTGGGTTTTGTTGGGGTTTTGGGGTTTTTTTCCCTATACTTTTTTCTCCTGAAACTCAGTTTTGTTTCAGGACATAGCCAGGTCTGCATAAAAATAAAACTTTTCAGTCCTTTACCATCATAACGTGTATTTCTGTCAGCTGAGCAATCTCTTTATCCAGTTCTCTGATTTAGTATACTACAAACCAAACACAGCTTTAAAACCATCATACTTACACATTATCAGGTCATATGTGCGCATTTTGCTTTTTATTCTTGGCTAGATGTTATTTACACAGAACATCTTTCTTTGAACTCATAAAAATGTCTAACTGACCATGTTTCTGATATACAAGAGTCAGTCGATATAAAAGATGCAGAATAAATTGATGACCAGAACTTGTCTTTTCCAAGCCATCATCAGCAGTGTAATAAAAATGATTCAAACACTTAGTATGAGTCATTCTGGCAATTTGATGGGATCATTTTTTCCCAAAAAGGAAGTTCATGCAGAAGCCTCTGTGCTATTCACTACAGCAGTCTGCTTTTATAATAATAAAGGAATACAAACTTACTAAGTACCATGGCCTGTCAGAAACCAAGTCTTACCCAAACCATACCATTCCCCAAATATCTATGCTATTCCCATCTTCCTAAGAAAGCCTGGGAGACATACGGCCATAGAGCAAATCTCTCAGAGGGGTTGTGGAGGAATCCAGGGTATTTCAGATGACAAAAGGCTTTCCCAAAATCAGGGTTGCTTTCCAGGAAATACTCTGCGAACAGTTCCCTTGCTTTTACGCTGCTTTAGATCCACTCACCCCCAGATTAGGTTAAGGAGGACACACTCTTCTGTAATTGAATTGGTACACCTTATTTAGGAGTTAAGTCACCCTAAGCAACCTGTACAGCTAAGTAGGAGAGACAGACACCTCCGGAAAGCATTTCAGCTAACCTAAGATCAAATTCACTCTGGAAAGTGCCTTTTTTTTCACTGATTACTGAGAAAGCCCTAGATCAAGCTCCTAGCTTAGAGCAAATCTCAGCAAAAATGCTAAAATAAGGATCAGTTAGGGCTGCAGACATTTACGGAGGCAGACCAATATCTTAATCCAAACCAGAAGGCCGGTAGGTATCACAGCTCACTAACAATATGTACTTCTATTTTGCACCAACATTCTGTAAAGAAAGCCAAAGGTTGCAAAGGTCTTCAGATCATAAGTGACGATGCAGGACAAAACAGACCCAAACTCACCTCCCTGCTTCCATTCTCAAATGATACCAACACTGGAAGGCTTCCCATTTAGCCATTTCTATTTATATTTCTTTACGTATGAATGACAAACTGGGAAATACATTATGCAATGTAATGACCCCAATAGAGTGTTGGTGATGTGGACAAGATGAGCCCAAGTTCAGGATTCCGCAGTGGTGTTCCTCATCAAACAGCCGCTTATATTAGGGAAAAATAAATATATTCACATTTCTGACCTTTTCTGTCTTGCTGGGCAACAAGATATAGTGCAACCTGTACAGCTATACAGGTTGCACTGTATAGCTCAAAACTTGTTTTTGAGTTTTGCCTAGGAAAGGCAAGGATTCTAAATGCAGAAGGTACTGCACAGTCTTTTCCCCGTATGTATGTCATTCTCCCAAGAGCTCATGTGCTTTTTCTGAACACAGAAGCTTTGAAGCTGAACTACAAATTCAAAGAGACCAAGAACCATCAGGACTGAAGCATCTAAATCTTCTCCCTAAAACAGGATTTGGGAAGCTACCGGGGATGCTATGAAGTCACTGAATCCTCCCGTCTTTTAATATGCAAAGGGGGAAAGGACAAACTGACTTCAGCTTCAAGCAAGACGAAACACCTTAAGAAGGAACATATGAAATGCGTCCCAAGTGCACGCTTGAAAAATATGTTTGAAAAAACAAGTAGGCTTTTATACATAGTCATGATAAAGACTGGTCCAAAAAGACACCAAATGGGGACAAATGTGCCTGAGCCATAGCCAGCTGCTGTAAGAGGAGAACCTGCAGGTTCACAGTAGCAGGGAAAAACAAGCAATGAGTGCAGGCTCAGGAGGCAAGAGTCTGGCAGATGAAGGACAAAATGGAAAGCCGGGGATGAAGGAAGGATACAGACATCAGGCCTCTGAGCCTAAACCAAGGATTTCAAGCTTCAAGTCAGCTCCTACAGAGGAAGCTGTAGCTGGAGTAGATGGGGCTAGTGCTCTTCCAGCTTGGGTTGGCAGTCTCCCCAACTGCAAGGGAAAAAACGGCACTAAATATCTTTTTGTAGCTCTGATTTTATACTCTTCTACCCTCCTCTGGTGGTTTATATGGGTAAGCAGTCTCCTTGCATGGTACCAGAAAACAGTCACAACAGCTTTGTCTGAGCACACTTAAAAGCAATTTGGGAGATCAAGAGGCAGACTAAAATCACAGATGGAAAATGAAGGTGCCACAGAACTGTTATAATGGTAAATAACAGCTATAGCAAATTCAGAGAATATTTTGATTAGGCTTTGCCAGAGGTAGAACTAATGTTGAATGACCGGCAATGGATTGATTTTTCTCTGTAAGCTCATGCTGTTCAGTGTCTGAATTGTAGTTATTACGCTACTACTATCTGAGAGCCAAAAATCTACTCAAGGATTTCCTTCCTCATGCACAGAACATGAAATACAGGAGAAAGAGCTCAGCAAAGAATTAATAGAAATATAAATGGTTAATACACTTTGGTGACAGAGGCATACATTTTCCTCCAACTGGAACTGATCACACTTCCAGTAACTAATATCTAATTCAGAAAGTTTGAATTTTGGCCATCATATAAAGCAAGGACAAGGACTCATGGTTAGCTACAATGTGGTGTACCATAGCAAGCATGCCAGATTTCTATTATCATGGTGAGATTCCATGATTACATTAAGCGAAGTTGCTTGACAGCTATGAAAAAGACAGCTTCATCCACTTTTATCAGAACACTGACCTTTTCAAGAAATAATAGGATGTATCCTGCCATCATTTCTCACATGAAACTCCTGTTGAGGTCAATAGGAATTTGGCGTAACAATACAAAATCAGTACTTGGCCCATAGTGTTTAGTGCCACATAACAGGCTATTGGGAAAGGATCCAACATTAAGCATCAGTTCTCATTAATTACACTGCAGATTCCATTTCAAAAGACTTTCTGTCATGTACTGTGCAAATTAAATACTGAGAGCCAGATCCTCAGCTGATGTAAATCCATAGAGCCACTACGAAGTCAAAGAACTAAGGTCAATAAGGATCAGTAAACGAACTCAATACAGCTAAGTAAAATTACACCACAGAGAATCTGGCTCAATGAATAATTCTCTTGTCTAATCAACATTGCAGATCTTTTTATCTGCAGTGACTGATCTTTGCTGCACATTCTGTGCTTCTTCACATGTGGAATGTCAAAAGATGAAACTGGTGGAATTTCTGGGTGAACAATATGCAACAGAAAGCTGTAGCATGAATAAATTCAGTTCCAGACTATAATACATTTTTCTTTAGTATAATATATAATGTTCTTTTCCGAATTTAGTGAAGGTTTGGATTTTTTGTGATGGAGCAATATTGTAATTTACTATCTCACAAGCTTCTACTTACAGTTCAGAATAGAGGAGATGATCACTTTTGTAGCTTGCCTACTTTTTGTGCTGACTTTTATAGTCCTCCATATTATGTGCAAAAGGAAATAGCTTGAATGTTTATTTTGAGATGAAGCCACTGCTATGTATGTAGCTTTCTCTCCCCTTGGCTGAATCTGAATTTCACAATCTAGAGCCCAGGCTGATATTTCTGGATCCACATTCCTAAGAAAATATATTTGAGCTACCTTACAGCTTATGAGACTGTAACATAAGTATTTCTAGAGGTCAAAAGTCTCTACACAGGCCGTAAGTCAACCATATATAACCATTTGGACAAGAGTTTTAATTAAGTCATAGAACTACTTTTCCCAAGCCACAGACATTATTGTTTTTATCAATAATAATTCGTAGTACCATAATGCCCAAACAAGCAGGCAGGACTCTACTATGCTAAGCACTGCACAAAAGCAAACCAAGGTGATAGTCCCCTCCCAAAAAAATAAGAATCCAGTAGATCCAGTCACAGCCACTACTACACTCCTGAGAGCAAACAGTAGCCCTCCACCCAAGCATGATGGAGCAGTCAAAGATGCAGTCAAAGATGTAGTCAGTACAAACACACTTTGTAATGCTGTATGGTAACAAGTCAAAGTCTCTCTGTGTATAATTTGGGCAGAAGCATTTTCAGGAAGTCATTGCAGCCTTGGTATATATTTAGTAAAACTGAAAGATGGAGATGAAACTGGCGTTTGTCTTAGACCATGCAGCATTCTGACAGGTCCAGCAAAGCACTAGATGGAGCCCACATAAAAATTAACTCTGCTCCCTCCTCGCTATATGTAATATACTTTCAACTTGTGTTTGAAGGCCATCAAAACATGAAATTATCTTAAATATGGAAGTTGCATGACAACATTTCAATTAAAAAGCTTTTAGGAAAGGTCATGGAGAGCATCTATAATACATTTCAAATGGTCTTGGAAAGAAGGAGAGTACA
The DNA here is from genome assembly GCF_004027225.2 of Strigops habroptila. Classification (NCBI taxonomy): domain Eukaryota; kingdom Metazoa; phylum Chordata; class Aves; order Psittaciformes; family Psittacidae; genus Strigops; species Strigops habroptila. The sequence continues at coordinate 55,101,919 of NC_044284.2, forward strand.
ATATGGGTCACATCATGATGATGGTAAATTGGGTAAAAGACGCTTTCTTGAAATTGCTCCAAGCAGAATAAAAGTGATTGAGAAAGTCACAATATGACAGGCATTAATAACTACTACCTATCACAATGTCTGATGTAGTATCTTTTATCTAAAAGGATCCCTAAGCACTTTGTAAAACTCTACATGGAATAACTTCTTTTAACACTAACGTGCTCCCATATTTCTGAGAGAGCAGTGCACTGATGAACTCTACACAGTAGCACAGCATGAAATTTTTCAAAATCCCAGAAAGTGAAGAATATCATTTCTGTTTGAAATTTGGGTGGGTAAAAGATGCATTTGTGGCTAAGTTCTCACTAGCATAGTACATTTTCAACGGCAAACATCTTGAAGTGATGCCCAAAGCCAAGAACATCTAGCACTGCTGTGCACTTTGTAACAAGTTTTTTAGAGTAAGTTCAGAAGAGGAGCATTAATTACTGAATCACCAGGAATAAGCTTCGAAATCCATGTCCTACACAGAAGTTTCCTATCAAAATACTACCTCAGATAGAGATAATCTGACTTACCAGACCTGAAAAGATTCCAGCCGTGGTGACACAGCAAATCACACACTCCTAAAGTATTTAACAGAGAGTCAGTAAACTACTGAAAACTATCTTGATATCTTTTAATACCTGAAAGTCTGGGGAAGATGACTTCTATTAAAATCCACAATGTGCTTAAAAAATAAAACAAAAATAAACAAGGAAACAGATAGATTGCTGAAGAGAAACCTTCCAGCACCTGTCTCTGATGGGTTTGTCAGTATTAAGCAGAAATGTATCCTGAAAGTATGTAAGAGCATCTAAACAAAGCCCTATCAACAAGTATAAAATACCTCCATTATACTTGGTTCAGACTGTCATCTTCCTACCTGTCTGTCGTGAACTCTTTGATCATTCTTAGTGTATGCACATATCTCCAATGAAAGAGCAATGCAAAAACATTAGTCTCATCTTGTGTCTTAGGAGGAATTTGACTTCTGCAACTAAACATTTTATCTGGGGATTATTTATTTTTTTTCCATGCCTATGAAGGCTAAATGATTAATTATCCTGCAAAGGTTCAGTCTAAGAAAATTATTTATTTGCAAAGAAAAGTAGATACAACTTTATTTGTTACTCTTAAAATCTCTCTTTTTTTCAGGTCATACAATTGAGAATTTGCTGGGGGTTTAGGGTTTTTCATAATTTTGATGATAGCAAGACAAATATCCACTTAGTTTTTCAAAGTCAGAATAGTTCAAGGTCTTTAAAAATCAGTGGAACTCTTTTTATTGAATTCAGTGTGTCTCAACTGAGGACTCAATTTTCCAAAACACAAACCGCCTCCCTGTTTAGGTGAATTTGTCTAAGTCATATCTCTCCATTGCCTTTAATTTTTTCCCTCTAAGCTCCTGACTTCAAAACCTGGTTGATGTGTTTTAGCAGGCTGTGTGGGTAAGAGAATTCTGCAATACTGTGGATCCTACAAATAACCTCTCATGTCATTTCTATTATTTCCTAGAAATCATCTAAGATCTGCACATGGGGATTTCCTCCCTCCCCAGCCCACCACATGTGCATGTACACACACGCACGCAAGCACACACACATACACAAAGGATTATTTTATACTGACATTCAGCTGCCAGCTCATTTTATCCTGGTCTTTATAAAATAATATCCTAAGTAGCCTATTAGCTTTAAGGTCAAAATCTTTGTCTATTTTCTAAATCTGTTCTCCTCTCTTCCCCCCTCCCACTTCCTTTCCTTTCATTACCCTTTCCTATCAATTATCTCATCCCTGCCTGCTGCCCATCTGAGCAAGCCAGCAGGACCCCCTCAGTGCCTGCCAGATTGTCTCATTCAGCTAGCTCTCAGGTTGCTGCTGATTGCCGTCTTTATTCATTACCAAAACACTTGCTACATGGTGCTTGGGCCCTGGCAACCAAACTCTAAATCCTGCCAGCGAGAACGTAATTACTAAGTACACCACAAACAGAGAATGGAGTCTGCTGTGAGTTGTTAGAAGCAGCCGTGAGATAGACCTGGGCTATTTTCGTGTAAGTGGAGCTGACTACTTGTTTGTCAGTTGGTATGTACTAATGATTGGCCTTATTCAGGTTTTTTAACAAGCTTTATCTAAGACAAAATATACCTCTAAACAAACTCACAGATATGTCAATTTACAGGTATGGAATACAGTATGAGAGGAGCTTTACATCAGCTTTCATCTACACATTTATGAAGTGTCTGGAGCCATTGGGGCTACTTGGATGTGGAAGGTATCTTGAGAGCCTTCTGTGATCCATGGGAGGCTACCTATAAAAGTAGAGTTTATTTTCCTTAACTGTGTGTTGAACCAAAACAGTTACTAGACATTCTGTGTTAGGCAGCCCAAAGTCACCCAAGCGATGATTTGCCTTCCTTAAGGAAGCTACTTACAAATAATCTTGAGCATGGATTATCTTTTCCTCCTTGTATGCAAATTGTAAGAGTTCTCCGCTCTTATTTGGTCCTCTGTATTTATTACCCTTCGCTTTAAAAACCTGTTCTAAAATTTTACGCTTTCACTGGGAAAGTGAAACCGACCAGTTTTGTTATTTATAAAAAAGAATTATTGGTGGAAGATCATTCTGGCAACAGCTGAAAAGTTCTGTGTCTTTTGTATCTCCTCTTCAAATCCTTAACCTTTAAAGTGCTCACGAATGAGGCAAATGCCTTAATGCTAAGCAGTCTCTAGCAGATTTGAAAGTTAAATTCAAGTGTCATTTATCTCCCCATCAACGGGAAGGATTTATCCTATTACCTATCACTGCCATTGACAAGAATTGGTCCTGTAAATCTCCAACATATAAAGGGAAGCAGACCCATCTAAAACTTCTTCATTTAAAAAAAAAATCACCTTTGATCCAAGCAATATGGAATTGTATGACAGCAGTTGTAGTGAGAATACTGTACATCACATGGAAAATAATTGATATACTGAAAGAAAGCCGAAGAGATCATTTAAAAGCAAAAAAAAAAAAAAAAAAAAGGGAAAAATCTTTCATACCACAGAGTTAAGAAGACCTTGCCCCTGGATTTGTTTGCAGTGCTTTGCTTAAGGTTTAATTCTATTGATTACACATTCCATTTTCCAAAGTGCCATTTGCCTGAAGGAGCAGGTGGTGTTTGCTGTTTCCATTTAACTGATATATTAGCCATGTGGTGCACTGCATCAGTGGGCAGTATTAATCAATTTACGGCAAGATGACAGGGAGAATCACTCACAGCAAAATTGCAAGGGGGAAGAAAAGGACAAAAGCAGGAAAATAATGACCACTAATGGGGAACTTGAAAATGGGGAGGGGGGGGGGTGGAATTCTGTGCTTTTAATACTTCTTATTCATAACAAATGGAATTGGAAGAATTTAGGAACAGCCAGTGTTTGAAAGGAGACATATATCACTATGTTCAGTGCAGTTTTTGTGAGCACTTAGTACTGTTTAGCATTGTGTGATGAATACATAGTCGAAGATCTCAGATGCTTGCTAAGAAACTTAGATTTCACTTCCTTAAATGAAAGCAAAATGCATCACACAAGATCAAAGCTGGTACAGGTATTTTCTTGGAAGATCCATCAAGTTTCTATATTTGAGAGTTATTTTTGTGCTGTACTATTTTATATATTTTAATAAACATTTAGAATTTATACATCTAATATGAAGCTTTCTATGACACTGAGGTGGTTTCAGCTGTTTTTTTCTAAGATTTTTCTTTTTTTCAAAATTTGATCAACTTACACATTGTTCTGTAATTACACTTCTTCGAAAATATATCTTGATTTAAATTCAGTGAGAAAACAGAGAAAGATACCTGCAGAGGAGGGTGACTTCCTGTATGTTTGCATCAGGAAATGCATACCCTTCTTCAGAAATCACAGCAAATGCACCAACCTAGCTAAGTAGTTTCACACTCCAAATTGCTTTCTCAGCCACAAAGCAGTAGAAATAAAGAATTGGCAGGGGAGCTTTAGGATTCCCAAGGGTGTCTCCAGCAGGAACCCAGAGGGCCTGGCTCTTTCCAGATATCTCAGTCATACCAGAGGATGAGAAGCACATCCCTCTGTCACAAAACTATTCATGTGTCTCAGCATCCTACCTTTTCCCCCTGTTAAACCAGGTCCAGGCCTAACCTTGTACTCCCGCATACCCCTGCTGCAAACCAGTAAATACACTGGGTCACATCCACAACTGGCTTAATTCGAATGGTCTGACAGAGATTCATAGCCCAGCAAACTGGTTTGCTGACCAGAAGTCACAGCAAAGACCTAGGATGGCTGAAGATTCCTTGAAGTTTGCAGAACCAAAGGAACCCACTCCTCAGAGGCAAGGTGGTGCCTTCTACCTTGCCTGGGCCTGGGGGTCTCACAGAACTGTAATGAAAATGCAGACTCTCACATTAAATAGCTAGCAACAACATACCAATGGCTTTTGGAAGACAATAGCATAGAAATGCTTCTGTTACACAGCAAATGCATTGAAAACACAACAACCAGAGGGAACAAGAGGAGAACACAATATTTATGTCAGGATTTGAATAATGGTTTTCATCATCTAATTATAGTTCAAAAACTGGACAGAGTCCCAAGACTCTAGCCCTCAACTACACGTCCCTACTATCCCTCCACCTCTCAAATACATGTCCAAGGAAAAAGCAAACCTGTCCTCCTGGGGAAGGAGAAGCAGAGAAACCATTATAATTCTAGTGGGTCAGATGAACTGGGAGAAGACTGAAGAGGGATGCAATCCTTCTGCCACTCCAGGTGAGGAGTGCAAGAAAAGTTCTTGTGTAACAACGAAATACAAGGAGGGAATGGGACACAGCTAAAGGAGAGCCAAATGGATCAGCAAACATTTCTGCATTCAACTCATGAAAGGAACACTTGGACACAAGTCCCAGATACCACACTGGAGAAACATGGAAATTTGTGTACATGCCTATACTCAACCAGGTCCTCAAAAGTTTTGCTGACATGCGGGGAATGTGAGCCCACAAGAAAGGAAAGGCGCCATTTAGGAAAACTGTCAGATGATCCTAAGTGGCACATAACACATCTCCTTTGTCTCCTTACACATGCTGTCTCCCAGAAGCTGACTTATCCCCGAGTATCTGGATGCATTCGGTTGTTTAATATTCTATCCTTCCTTAGTGTTATAAAGTACGATGATACACTGAAACTATGTCCATAAATTAACAAATAATAATAAAACACTGCTTGAGGAATCTGTCCAAATGATATAATATTAGCGTGAATCATAGCCTTAATGAGAATCAAGGAAACATTTGACAGTGGAGTAGGATACTGCATAATTCAAAACAATAGTTATAACAGCTCTCAGTAGCACCACATCATTAAACAAATTTAGCAAACTTTTCAATTAGACACCACTTCCTGGATTTAATAAACTTGCTAAGAGTTTGCTTTTGTATCTTTTGCAGTTTTTCTTCTTTGCATCTCTGGACAGAGAAACGGTTTGAACATCTGAACAAATTTAGAGGGTGTAAGTGAAGATGATAATAACGTGAAAAGCAAAACTGGGAACATCACTTTCAAACATGAAGTGAAATTATACATGGGCTAATTTACAGATGAGGGACTTTTAAGGGAAATTTCTTTTATCTTCACATGCTTCTTCATAGCAAAACATTATCAGGAAACCATCTTAAAAAATCATGCCAGCGTAGGAATTGCCACAATTAATGAATCTCATGGACCAATCTTTTCCATTGTAATTTCCTTAACAATGTCTAATAGCTTTGCATTTCAGAAGAGAATGGGAAAAAAACCCCAAAGCCTTACTTTACACAGCTGTTCAGGGATGGTTACTCCCTTTTGTCTCTTCCTAATCCTTAAAATGAAATAATTTCATGGTGCACTATATGCTTTAATATTATCTGAGACTTATTTGGCAATTAGAACTCTATTTTTTCTTGATATGCATTCAAGGATCTGGTCTTAGGGGAGTGTTTTGTATTTTTGGTCTCTGTTACACCTGGTAGCTAGGAGTTTCACACTGGATTTTTACATGGGTACTATTCCAGTAGCAGGCACTATTCTTGCTAACCTGTGGATAACTATTATTTTTCCTAGATTTATGTCTGTTTGCTGTGATTTTTGTTGTCATCCGTGTAAATGAAAAGATGCTTTATAATAGCTGCTGAACATTCCTCCATCTTTGCCAAGCCATGCAGCTCTCTTACTTGTGCAGGCAGACCCGGGGTAGAAGACGCCAATTAGTTCAGAAGATGTAGTGTGTCCAAACACCAGTGGAAAGGACTACTCACATTTCTACTCACTGAAACACAAGACATGGAAATAGAGCTATTAATATCTATTTGAATTTCTACTTTAATATTCTCATTTAGTGCTCGCTGCTCAGACATTAAAATGTGTTTAGTGATGCTGTAAGTCTCACTGCAATAGATTACCAAAAGTCATGATGCAGGAGCAAGGGCCTTAACATCTCTACATTATTACTTTCATTGGGTTTTGTTTTACACACCCAAATATGTACTTCTGGGGCCAGGACTGCTTATCTGCTGTTGTGAAGGGGCTAACAGAATAATGCTACTCACGCTTCCTGAGAGAAGGGAAAGATGTGTTAATAGCTGCAAGTACCTTCATCTCCAAAAGAGGAGTCATGGGAGACTAGTGTGACTGACCTTAGCAGTAGAAATGATGCCATTCATGACTGTGATCCCTGTGCACGTTCAGTATGTACTGCAGAGCACCTTACAAGGTTGCTCTTTACCTCTATCTGCCCCACTGCCTTCCAAATGTAGCATGATTACAGCCCTAAGCTGATTCCTCTCCTTGTCTCCTAATGAAGACAAGCAATTTATTTTCTCAACTATAGCAGTGCCCTCCCTCCTGGCCTGGGACATCACTTACAGTCAGCTGGCATGATGTAAGGGAGGGCAGAGGCTGGCCCTCATCAGCAATTCTGCGTAGATATGCCCATGTAGAATAAAAGCAGCCTTTTCGACACCAGGCTGCTTATTAAACAGCTTTTAATGGTCTGTGAGACCTTCCCTCTTCCCTCTGCCTCCAAAAATGTACATTGCTTTATTGGACTTGTGGGAACTACAGGCTGACTACATACAACTAGAAAAGGATGAATTCTAATTAAGAGATAATGTCAGTGGAATAGAACTTTGTCACAGGATAATGATCCCCTGCTGTTAGATAAATATGGAAGCAAAACTTAAGCAGTTTTTGAAAATAAACAGTGAGGTGATGCCAAGATATTTACATTCAGAAAGGGAAACATTTATGCCTCTGCAGCATTTCTATTTCATGGGGTTTTTTTAATTAAACAAAACTAATCCTTTCCTCCCACCAAACAGAAAACATCTTCGTTAATGACCTTGGTCTTACAAACCATCATGAATATACGATCCACGCTAAAATCAAAAAGAGGTGTGAGGCAGTATTGACATTCACTTTATGGAAGTAATAGGATTTTGGGAATGTCATCAATAAAGCTTAGCAACTATTAGTAATATTTTTCCACTTATTAATAACCAAATTACTAGCTACAATGAGCCAAACTACCTTCTGGCAAAACTCCTTTTTGTCAATGGATGTACGCCAGCAGGCAATTTGGTTCGGTGTTTTACATTTACTGGATATGTATTTCAGTGGGAAAATTTTGATCTGTTACCTGTTTATATTTGGAATACATCAACAGAAGTCAGAGGAATTACAAAGTGAAAACTATGCAAAATCCGCTTATTAATGCTTTCCTAGTGTATTTCTTTAATCTACCATTTCTTGGTAACTGGGAACATAATACAGCATGCAAAATACAGTGACTCTTCAAAATCTGAAGAAAAAAGCCTCAGAAGTCAAACTGTACGTCATTGACTTTGCTCTGTCTGCCAGAAGTAATTCTCTTCCTCCAGCACACCTGGAAGTAGCACAAAAATCAGTAGGTTACAAATGTGTGGGGAGAAAGCCTGGCTGCTTCATCAGGTAGCAGAAAAGGAGATCAAAAACACCAAGCTTCAAAACTCTGGGTAACCAACTATGGTTTTTACCTTCTGTTAAAGGGGAAAGCTTTGTTCTCACTCCATTGCATAATAAATTAATCTAGTAAGGGGCATATAAAGGTACAGTCCTCGGATATCTTTTGGGTATATCCTAGAAATTAATCTCACCAGCAGCCTGACAAACAGGCCTGCAACAGTACAGATTCACCTCACTGATGCCAGTGCTGGAGTTGCTTCTCTACTACCACCAGCAAGATGGTAGCAGGAAATATTTCAAGGATGACATCGAGACATCGACATGCCAACAAGAGAGAAGCAGCTCAGACATGCCAGCAGTTGAAACTTATCTCACATGACAGAACCTATGACACAAAGATTCAGCTGCTTCCCTTCGCAATTTAGGCTCCGTTCTATCCCAAATTACAGATTCTGTCAACTGACTGTAAAGAGTCACACAGATCTTTCTGCAAGAATAAGCATAGTTTTAGTTAAATTGATTAAATGAATCTGGTACACTTTATTGTTTTTCTATTCTGTTATTTTCTCAATATGGTATCTAGCTGCCAGAAATAACATTCAGAAAAATTGAGAGGTCTAATGTTTTTGTTTTTCTATATGAGCATGTATAAAATAAAATCAATTAAAAAGCAGGAATGCAATTTCTAGCACTTTTCAGTGACTGATGAATATATTTTGAATATTTTCCACTGTACATTTGTTTTGCTTGATTATCTTCCCTTGGAAACTGCTATTTAGTAAAAACTAATCAACATGTCAACATTTTGTTTATTCTTAAACAGCATCATTTATTATTATTATTACAGTGACACTTTGTTTTTTGCTATCTGGAGGATTCCAGGAGCATCGGCTCCCTGCGTGGCCCGTCTATTTGACATTCAGGGTGCTTGCCCCTTCTTCCATTGCTATGACAAGGTTATAAAAAGTCTGCAGCCCTGCGAATACAGGTTCCTTTGGAAGATGAAACTCTGACAGACTTCGTACACAGCAAGGCATCCGTGACATCTTGGTGTCTGCCAGCTCCATTCTTGCTTGATTAGCTCTTGGTTACCTCAGTGATAATGTCTGGAGACACTGATTAATGTACAATAATGGTACATCTCACTGGAAAGATAAGCTTATAGAAGATCAATTAAACAGTGGCAATTTCACAGGCTACAAGTTAGAAGAATGGTACTTGCAGCCTTTTCTTGGAGCTATTTTTTAATCAGTTTCTTCTGCCTCATCTAGAATTTTCATGTAAAACAGTAACTATCATAGGGGGGAAAAAGAAATAGCCTGAAAATGAAAGGTGATGGTACCCATTAAAATTACAAGGGAAAATGAATATGAATCAAGGCCCCTGAACATTCCTTCAGCTGTCAGAAGGCTACAAATTCTGCTTTGATGATAAGACAAGAAGTTTTTTCAAATGCAAGCTTACCATAAATGGTACATAGGAGAATGCCATTGTTTCATGCAATTACATTGTTGCCTGGGCAACCATGTACAAAAGTTAATGTAAGTACAGGTTTAAAGACGAAGTGTCTCCTAAATTGGAATAAAACCCCACTTAATATCACAGATGATCCACAGGAAGATTAAAAAAAAAGAATGACCTGAATGTAACTATAAAAAGACCTCTTCTTGAGCAGGAGTATAAATTAAAGGTTACCTTCCTTCTTCAGTTTTTAGTCAGTCATTTTAATAATTAAAGCGAAAATCATCAGGTACTATATGTTAAATAGATACAACAATGAAAACTTAAAGAACATGAATATTATCTTCTTATGAGAAAACTTTAGAGGGATTCATCATGTAAATAACAAAAATTTCAAATGACAGCTGTTTTTATAAGGGCTTTTAAAACAGACAAATTATTTTGTTGAAATAGAAAACAATTACATTTTATTGAAATGTATCCAGAGATTGTTCTTCTAATAATTATATTTAATGAAGATGGGAGAGGGAGAAAGCTTATATTGTACTGGGCAGTCAGTTTTATTACTGGAATGACTACACTTCTTCCTATCATCAGCCTGGATTTAATGGCAGAATTATGGTCCATTACGTCTACTGCAATGACTTCTCTGGAACAGGGTGGCCAAAGATATATTTGAATGTGGAACTAAAACACATTGTTGAATGTATTCTTTCGGGTATTTTGCATCGCTGGTCACATGCCAAAGTGGAGAAGCGTCCAGAATTCATGAGAGAGAAGGAAAGAGAGAGGCCATGAAACAATAAAAGAGCAGAAAAAAAGACAGACAAAGACCACCTTTGTTAGGAATTTCCTTTTTTTTTTTAAATCAAAATATAATCTTCAAACAGTCCTGCATTTACACCCATATTTCTAATGACAGCAGCTGCCTCTGATGAAGATATGAAAAGGAGAACTGCCTGTAAAATAAAAGGAATACTTTTCTCAATTTGGAGGGAGGATTGAAAGTATTCTGCTTTTTTTTCTTTCCAAATATGTATGTTATTTTTTAAAGAAAGATAGATTGTTGTGCAGCCTTTGTCACTACAAGTTCAAACAAGGATATCTCCAGTATTCAAGAAGGAGAAAACACAAGAAAACATATTGAAAGGAACAATGCTGTACTACTGGACACAGGGAGTATCTGACCTAGCAGGTCTTTTCTCTTATTTCTTTGACTCTGTGAAAAATGGTACAAATGCATAACAAAGTCCAACACATATTCACTAAGACACTGAGGAACTGAAACACATAATAGAATAATACAATTTTGCGTGTTAGGAAACAGTAACTGTGTTTTGCTGGAAAAGTCAGGTAGGAAGAAAAGAGATTTCTGGCTGATGTTGAAAGAAAAACCTCTGTGTGCTAATCCAGTCGGGCATGATTTTCACAAGTGCAGAACACTTAAAACTCCACTTGAAGTCAATAGAAGCTGCAAGTGCTCAGCACTTCTGAAAATCAAGCCCTTCAGGAATTGGTGAAGAACAAAGAGCAAGGAACTTGTGCCTCAGATAAACTGACTGTCAAAATTTGTAGAGCTGCCATCGTCTTCTCATTGAAACATGTTCTTAACACCTTCCTCTGCCTCTGAGTGATAGCTACAAGTCACTCCAATCTGGCACTGGTTAGGCAAGCACTGAGCTAAGATTTCTGCATTTATGCTAATGCATTTGGTTTAGAATTATCATCTTGCCTGTACAACCCCTCATCTGTCCTTGTTTATCTATTTAACACGCCTGTTGTGCCGTTTCCTACACAGGTTGAAGTTATTAGAATGGATACCTTCATGAAACAGCAATTAGAGGTAATCAGTTTTCTTTTTTTTTTTTTCAATGCATTAATACAGATCTCTCCAAAGTTGGAAGACCAAAAAATTCATAAATTATTCAGCTTCAGCACAGTGGTTATTAACCTGAGCTTGTAGAAATGCAAAATTGTCAAGTTGACATTACAAACCACAGGTAATTGGAAGGTATCAATCTTTGAGCGTCTGTCAGATTAGAGTTATATATCAATACAGTTAAGAACAAAAAAGGAATTGGACATTGAACCAGTTTCTTAAAAAAGGTACCAGCCTCTTCAACAATTGTAGTTTGCTCCTGAGGAAATATGAAAACTTAAAACATCATCTCTGTGCAATAAAGAAATGAGATCTTATTGGAATTCTTATGAAGAGGAAGAAATGTCTTGGCATGACTCATAAAATAATAATAGTATGAATAATACTTTGCATTGTTTTAGTGCCTTCTATCTTAAAAGCTGAAAGTAACTTCATAAAAATTAATGGATTAAGCCTGCCAATACACCTTTGAGGTGTACCATTATCTTTGTTTTACAGATAGCAAACTGAAGGCAAACAAGATTCTAAACATCTTGCTATACTAAAACTTGAAGAAAGGCTTAAATACAGTCTTTGCAGCAAATGCTGGCCTTCTGTGGAAGCAAGCAAAAATTATCCGTTCATTGCTCAGTATAACCCAGATCATACAAAATTGCTTTTGAACCTGATGGTCAGTGACACTTGAAAGAACTTTTCTTCCTGCAGTCTGGAGGCTGGTGAAGGCAAAGATCCAACATAGTGCCCCTCTGACATCAAGTTCTACATTTTCCAGATCTTTTGTCTAGCAACAATGCCTGATAGCCATCATCAACATAAAACCCAAGACAAGCCACAGATTCTTTTCTTCTGCCCAGGGAATCTCACAAAGCACATTTTGGGGAGAGGTGGAGAATCAGGTTTGTCATGGTGGGGACACAGAATACAGATCTACAGGATGCCAGGGTTAAATAGTTCTGCTAACAGAACAACTCTGAGTACTCAGTTAATACATAAAATGTATTTCAGAACCGCTTCCTTTAGAAAAGAACATCAAATGCCTGAGTGCTAAAATACATCTTTCAATATCTATCCTTCATTTTTGCCTAATGACATATGCTTGGATAGCCACCAATCCAGCGTACTTTGGAACGATCTTAATCTGTCTGAAATGGAAGAGCTGTCACACTGAGATAAGCTTAAAGACCACAGTTTTACTAAAAATTGCTATCTGGAAATTCTTTCTATGGCAAGGTAAACAGTTCCAGCTAACCTACTTTCTACAGAGTTAAAGGAAATATCTTCAAAGGATACCAGAAGCTCACATAACAAAACGCATATGAATTTCTCTCTGTCTGCTTATACGCTTGTGTTTATCATGACTGGGCTCCTATCACAGTGTCAATTTAACAGAAGTGAAATTCAAAAAACATCTAAGTATGCGTTCCTGTGCACAACTGCAATAATACTTCACTTGATGACTGTAGGCATCAATGTAGTCACAGAGGAATGTGAATAGGTGAGCTTCAAACTGATAAAAACTCTGGCTGGGATGCACATCCTGGGGACACGCCAGGATTACATGATTTATTAAGACCCTTGGGTTCAGCCAGGATAGACCTTACTGACCACAGCAAATTCTGGGAGTGTACTGCAGTTGGTGTATTATTCACGTACTGCTACATAAAATTAACACAACAATGAGGAAATATTGGCTACAATTCCAGTAAAAAAACTCTCACCCTAATATGAGTATTATTACTAATGTGTGGAGATAAATTATTTGCTTTAGCTTCTTCCTGAAGTGATACCAGAAGTATAATGTGAGTTCCCAAATGTTACATGGACACTTTTCAACCTTCTATAGATTTTGAAGACTTGTACAAGAGTAATATGGATCCCTTCAAAAGATAAAAGGTTTTTATATATGAGGTACGGAAGACTATGTACTTCATTTCACCTCAGCTGTAGAGCTCTGGTGATAATATATAAATCATTGTGCCAGAAGAGCTAGGTATCTTTGAAGGATCTTTGCATTTGAAGCTTTCCTAATCTCAAATCTGGTTCTGTTTATCTCTTCAAATCAGAAAAGCCTGCAATATGTTAGAGAGCAATGTGGAAGCATAGCTGGTGAGTTCCACACTTAATAACAACTCAAGCTAAAATGAAGAAATTTCCAGGACTTCAGAACCATACCAGGGCCAGCTGCCTTCAACTCATGCTCAGTCTCTGTATTTGGAAGCAGTTAAGAGGAAGACTGATTTATAGACATGACTTTGCAGGATGCCTCTAGTACATTAAGTTTATACAGGACTACAAGGTTCAAGTTTGGCTCATTGCACGATGTGATAGCAGCGGTAAGAAAGAAGACTACCTCACCTGCATTTTTGATCCTTCAATGTAAAGGCTCCTGATTCCCAGTTAGTGAACATACCAGCTAAGCATACCGGAGGGAGAGCAGCATAGTGGCAACACACTGACAAGCAGATTCGATTTCAATTAGCATTTCAGCTTCAGCTGACAAGTCAGAAAGACAGAGTAGGGGAAATATATATGCGAGACAGCAATACTCAGCACAGAAACTCAGAAGACAAGGAAATAATGCAAAGGCTGCGTCATTTGCAAATTGACTCATGGCAAAATCAGTTCCCTTATTATTATTTTACACGACAGAAAATTAAGGGGGGATATATAATTAGATAAAATTATTTAAATCGCAAAGAAAATATCAGGAAAATGTGAACAGTTCAGACCCTTCTTAAAACGCTGTCGAAGTAACAGGCAGGGGGAGCTCCTCTGCTGGTCAGAGGTGAAAGAAAAACCAGAAGGTCCAGGAGCTGCTGCCATCGCTGAACAGAGGCAAAACTGGCCAGCTGCTAATTAAAGGGTCCAAGTTAGCTACCAAAAAATTTAAGGCTACGGGATTTCCCGCCAGTGATAAGCTGAGTTGATGCAAAAGTGAGGATCTATTACAACTGGCATTTTTGGTGAAAATGAGCTACACTTCAGATCTATTTTCCCTCAGGGTTTTGAAGAAGGGGGACAGATGGTTAGATAATTTATACCATTTGGCATGCAGTTACATTTGGGAAAAAAGAAAAAAAAAAAAAGAGAAGAGGAAAGAAAAGAAACCGAGACAGACAGACATGAGCTAAACATATCTGAGCAGAGATGCAATCATTTTAGACACAGATTTGCTCAGGCAACACCACCAGTATGTGTTGCTAAATATTATAATGGCAATTTTAAATGAAAGATAGGGATTGGTGACTCCACTTCAGAGAAATTAGAGTGGACAATACGAGCACTAATGTTCTAAACACCCCCATTTGACGATCTTGGAAAGCTCTTGTATCTGTTTGTTTACCTGAATACATGATCATCTTTTCACTTCATGCTCTCATTCATCAGAAGATCTCAGGTTTTAGTGGTTTACTTCCTCCAGGACTTCAGCTTGAAGTAAGTACTACCATTTGTCGTGTACAGTGACAAAAAACTTCCAGGTAAATCACTTTTAGAAGTGATTATTTTTTAAAAATTTCAGACGTGATGTTCAAGTGAAGTTTCATGAACTTCAGAGCACCTAAATGTGATGAACTCAGTGGAGTAGTAAAAGCTCCACTGAGCCTTTACTTCAGTTTGACCTTCTCAAACTGAAACATGGCAAACCATCTTCAGGGCACTACACAGGGAAACACAGCAAACTGAGGGTCTTTTTCAGCCTGGCTTACTTAAGAATTGACTTTATGTGAAAGTCCCATTTAATCTGTCAGTCTTCTCCGCACCACTGTACCCACCAGACATTTTAAACTCAATTTCTCAAAGACATCTGATTGATACTGCAGTTAGACAGGTTTTACAGAGAGACATAAAGGAGAGACACTCAAACTGGGTCCACAGCTGAAGGAAAAGCCATTATCTAAACTTGGTGGTGGTGGTACACACCACAGCGTTCAAACGAAGCAGTACCACAGGGAACCTTCATGCATCTACATCGATCTGCAAAACAAATCTAAACCAACAAATTTTCTTGAGGCCCCTTTGGCTGGTGGAGGTGCAACACTCACCTCAGCAGCTTCGATTTCCATCCCTGGCACTGCTCAGTAGCTAACATTTACTCTCTTAAATGTGTTTCTCAAACAGCCACCTCAGGAAGGTCTCGGAAAAAGCCAAAGCAATCAGAATACGTAAGGAGAGCTGTGTCAAATCTAAAGCTGTAAATATTAAAAACCTATTGCATGAATATTGCAAAGCTAAATGCTGCATGTTGGCAGAATGCCCACAGTTGCCAGTGACCTTCTTCAGGAAGGGAAGGCCGACCTCCAAACAGCCGTATGGGGTTGCGTGTGTTTGTGTTTATCATGCATATAAATACACGCCGATCTGTTGACCAAGTTTGCGGGACATTTACAGTAGTTATTAAACCCAATCTGTATTGTTTCAACCTTTCCAAAGCTCTGCCAATGTTTGTACAGTAAATTCTCTCATCTACAAAAGAAAAGAGAGGGGGATAGATAAAATGAAAACATGACACAGATGCCCTCACAGCCTCAGTGGTTCCCCAGGCAGGTTGAGCATGGGAGAGGTGTGAAGCCAGCACGGGTACCCAGTGCTGCAGCCTCAGGAGGCTCCCGGTTTTAAAAGCTAAAGCAGAAAGCAGCAGCGCTGTCCTGGCCACACACACATGCCACTGTGAGGTGGCTGTGGCTAGTATAAGCTCTGCTTCATTTACACTAAAAAACCCTGTTGAAACTTGTTGGTGTGGGCTGGGAGAGAAGTGGAGCAAGAGGTGAGCTGAAGAGAAATGACAAACCTTTGGAAAGGCTTAAAAGCTCAACATTCACAGCTTATGCACCATGACAAGACAGCCTTGCTTTGTTTCCTGGACTTGAGACTTTGGGTGTGAAACCATCTCTTTCAGTAATAAAATCCAGACAAACCCTGCCACAATGAATCTGAACTTGGTCTCATGGAACAAAAATCAGAACAGGTTTCGGCAATCCCAGTCATTTTCACAGGGGAAAAAGAATACAAAAGATGGTCTTTTAATAGAGGAAGAGTTGGTGAACACCTTAGACACATCTCTGGCACTAGAGGTTTTTATTCACTGGGCTTTTAATTTGTTTTCACAGTGGTTTGAACAAATTGAATTTGTTAATTAAAGCAGTAAAATGAAATGCTGAACATTATTGACTAGATGCTAATTACATTAGAAGAGATATCGGGGGAGGAGGAGTCCTTGTTTTCAATAGCCAGGACAAATCATATTAAGAGAGACAAGTGATCAGTCTGAGCCTAAATTCTGCAGGGAAAAACTGTTTACATGTTGTGTTTTAATGTTTATCATTCATGATCTTCAACTGGCAATACCAATAGAAATATGATTACTGCAGCTTGCTATTGTACCTCTTTTCAAATTTCACTCTAGTTTATAACATTCCCTAAGCAGAGGTCATTACCCAATTAAATGCAATGATGCTCACTGTGCTAATCAGGAAGGACATTATTTTAAAGTTGGCCTCATGAAAATGCAAGCAGTTCACATTCCATCTCTGAAAAGCCCTTTGAGTCTTCAAGCTGTAACTTTTAGTATTAAAAAAATTAATATCAAGTTGATTGTTTTGTTTCTTCACACTCCCTTTCATTTTACGACCTTAATTTCCATATTAGGATATTATTTTCAGTAAAATTTTAATTTTACCCTTCACATATTTGTATGAGAATGGCTGGAACTTGGTATTACTTTATTCAATGTAATTTAGCATGAATCTATACCATAATCTGTAAAAGCTGTAGATATCAAAATGTGTGAGTCAAAGTAATTTCCAGCATTTGCTTTCAGAGTTATATTGACTCTGCAGTACTAACAGGTATAATAAAGATTACTAGAAGCTTTCTGTGTCACTGTCATCAGATGATTCAGAATACAGAGACGGGATTTGCTGAGTAAGAGGAACCATTTTTAGATTACCACTCTTTTCCTCTCTGTTGTGTTCATAGTCATGTTCCTTTTTAGTATTTTTTTTGACCACCAGGATACTTAGTGCTTTACAAAAACATAAAGAGACTTTTAGAAAGAATGAAGGCATTTCATTCTAAAAGGCATCAAGCCTCTGCTGCTTGTAAGTACATTGTAAACAATAGATGATGCCGCATTATAAAGAAACAAAGAACAACTGCAACATAGAGAATCAGTTTTAAACCTTGCTGGACAGAGAGAATAAACACTGTTCTTCCTTTAGAATCACAACAGAAAAGTGGCAATAAAATGATAAAGAACTGATAAATGCAAATGAAATAAACTGAAGCAACAATTTCTATGTCTAAGAAATAGGGACAGAGCAAAAAAACCATAAACTGCAACCATCACTAACAGCAAAAGCAGCTGCAAAGCAAGGCATGACCACCTGCATTAGCTTAAGCAATGAGTGCAATAAAGCCCCAAGCACAGGAAGGTGATAAATTAAAGGTTCTTGGCTCCGGCATGTTGAGAGTGTCTAAACAGGGACAAAGAGAAAACAAACAAATACTCTTCCTGTTAGCTGTTAAGAGCATGTGCTTTTTCCTCCTTTCCAGTAGGTACAAACACCACATAGAATGGCCTAAATGACACATTTCTTTTCTATTTCTTTTGGGAAGTTAATTGCCTGACAGCAACACAACCTGGCTGGGCTCAGTGCGGTCCCAACATCACAAACATTCACCCCATGTGTAACTATATCCATTCAAGCAGGCTCATTGAATTTGTGTGTTTGCACAATGAACTCTTCGAGCATGGCCAGTGCTAAGGAGTGTGGTGGCCCTGGGAACTGTGCTGCTCCAAAGCCTCTCCAGCCTGGAACAAAGCCAGTCAAATCACTGCACGTGCACTGAGAATGACCCTGTGAGTGTACAGTTAGTCTGACAGACTCAGTATAGACTTATGATGCATAAGTAAGGTATAACTTGCAGCTGATTTTAACAATGATTCTAGCTATTTAGAAAAGTAGCAGATTCCTCCAAAAATAGTTCAGGAAGTTTGTCTCACATGCCTTTGATAAAGGACATAGAATGTGACATTGTAATGCGGAAAACCAGATACTTTGAGAGCTGACAGTTACAGCTTTGGCTGATGGGTCTGTGGAGACTCCTTCAAGTCACAGATGTGGAGCCTAGACCTCTGGGAACCCATCTCTTAAGATGATGCTAACTTCAAATAGAATCAGAAACTTATTCTCATCTTATTCCTTTTTAAGGTTCTTTCTTAAAGATAGCAGAATAACAATCAAGAGTCTGATCCTTCCTGCCTAACCTCATTCTGCTCTCTCACTGAGCGTAACTGAGTTGTTTGGGATCTGAAACAAATAAAATCTGGTTCTTTGCTGTATCTAATAGTAAATCTGTTGAAATACTACTCTACAAATTAATCCAATCCTCTCACACACAATCCCTTCTCTTTGCTACTTCTAACTCTCTATTGATATATACTTGATTTACACTCCAAACTGTGAGTAGCTTGGGTATTTGGTTTGTCTGAGAAGCCCCCTGAACAATTTTCCTTGAGGCTTTTTGAATAAAGTGCATATAATAGTGAAGTTTAAGGTTGAGCCAAATTCTGGGCCAAAGAAATGGAAGAGAGAAAAAATAGAAACCTGAAGTAAAATGCATGGAAATGCCATTCAGAGGAAGTTATTACCACTAACATTACTGAGCTCCTGCTGTGTTGATGTGGTTTTACAGCTAGTCGGTGTAGGTTTGTTGCTCAACAAAAGAATTTAGCTCTATGTTTGCATGAAAGGAGTAATAAATTTGTTACAATCAGTAAGCAAAATCCAAAAGGATTGGACATCTGCCTTGGAATCTGCTTGCTACACAGAAAACAGTTTAATATTGGCAACGAAACAAATTTAAGAAGTGCGCAGGACCTAATTAAAGGAGACGTGCTTAGAAAACAGATATTAAAATAGCAGTTCATTAGTTTTTGATTAGAGATGAGAAACTATGAAGATAGAGTACTAGTTTTAAGGTGCTAATTTTCTGATGTTGTCAGGCAGCCTACTTGTTATAACTCTGTGGGTCCCAGCACAGTACAGTGCTAACAGTGGTTGAAAAGCCATGGAGCCAATCGTGTTCCGTAACGGTGTTGGTCTGTAACAATGCCCTTGACTGCTGATCCTTAAGTCCATGTCAAAAAGGTTAAATTTACAAACACTATATGAAGGTATTGGTGTCTTCCTTTCCATCAGAAATATATACTAAAGAGAGGAGAAATTTTAATGTATCACCTTCAGTATAGCTGAGGAAAACGCACAGAACAGATTTACCATGAATTTGCTTTACCATGAATTTGCTATTGGGATGTTTTATTGATACCTCCCAGAAGTATAACAATAAATGCCCCATAGATACAGCAAGTCTCTGACTGCGTATTTGTTGTCTTTTTCTTTTCAAGTAGCGCCCAAACTGAAAAGTGTGGGTTCGCCTGCGCCAAGAACTTTACTGTGGGGCTGCTCCATTCCACTCACGTTCTCGCCTGAAGAAATTAATCCCTGGCACCAGAGAGATATTACCTTTTTTTGTTTCATATGGGCCTTTTATTATCCTTTCTTTTGCTTAAACAGTTTAATTCATGTTCTGACTTCATGAGAGAGAGAATTTCACCTTTTCCATGTGGTGGAAAATCATTTCTACTTAAAACTTCAAGCATAATTGTGCCACTGACTTTACTGAGCCACTAGAGCTCAGGACTCTGTTCTGCAGGACACGCAGCCATGCAAGTAAGAAAGCTCCGGGCACCATTACCCTGTGGAGGTGTCTACATTTTGAGAATTGTGTCTGGTCTCCAAAGATCAAAACTTTGCTCTCTACCTTGCCTTCCACCTGCTTTTCAGAAAAGCAAGCATCACAAGGATTGCTTGTTAGAGAGCACTGCTGGCTTTCAGCAAAGTTTCAGGAGCTACAACTGGCTCAAAGGAAACTAAAATTAAAGGATGACCTTAATGACCTTCCTCATGCCAGCCAGCAATAATCTAGTTCATATTTTGGGAAGTCAGTAGAACATCACCAGAGAGAAAAGCTCTAAAAGTGAGAATAAAAAGCCAAGGGTATCAATATTAGCACCAAATTTGGACGGCCATTTAAATTTCAATATCTACTGATTCCTCAGTATGGTCAATGAACATGAAGAATTTCAGTACATTTCCCCCAGAAGAGATTAAAAGCGGCAATCAAAAGCAATAAACTAAAACACAAAATATAATTGAAAAAATAGGAACCAAAAGTCCTTCATCAGCCTAATGGGTGCAGCAGCTGAAGCAATTTGCGAGCACTTCTTGAGTTCCCCCTGAACAGTCCTCTACCACATTGGTGATGGGGCAGCAGACCATAACATTTGTCACCGGAGTGTTAGAATCAAGTTAGCAAAGAGGGAAAATGTATCTTACCTCTGAAAAAATTATCTCCGGATTTGTATTAGAAGCAGAAGAAATTTATATTGCAGTGGTTTGGATTAAACCTATTGCATGTTTGCATTTATTCAGATCTGCATCTGTACTGAAGGTGTTGCCAAAACTCTGACATTAATACAGAGATATGTACACAGACGTAGCAAACATTTTCTCATAACACTCTTCTGGCACTCTACCGACACAAAACCTAGACTATATTCTCCCTAAAATACTCCAAATCAGACACATAAAGTTACGAACTTCCCCATGCATGCTGCATGCTGATATGCAAGAGAACCCAAATGCGAGAGCTACCCCAGCATGCAGCAGGTGACACTGTGAACTAAACGCTGTCATCCATACTACAAGAGGTAATTATTGTATACTCCATTACAAGCAACACTGCAAAACTGTTACCAGTAATGATACCCATCACATAACACGGTAGCTGGGTGATTGAAAAAAGAGGAGTCTGGACTTTGAATTTCTTTGTTTTGCCATTCAGATGCTATGGAGTCTTAGATTCTTTTCAGAGCTGATGTTATGTCAATGCACTCATTACAGTTTGTGCTGTGTATTGTTCTTCATACATATTCACAGCAAACAGTAAACTCTAATAGCTCCTTTGGAGCTGTTACACTATGCTGTAAATGGTTGTTAACAATAGTATTCATTCATTTACATGTAATGGATTCATAATAGCAAAAGTAGACTGAAAATCTTACAGTGTAATATGAAAAGTAGATAGTGCATAAAGGCAGCATTTTAGTACTCAATACTCTGTTTTAATTATTTTTAAATATCAATAGGTCCTGCTTCAGTAGCTTATAAAATTACACAAACCAAAGCAGCCTTTAAGTCAAAGGAGCACAATGAATAGTGTGCACAAGCCAGAGATCTCCACAGGCCTAACTGTTCCCACAGATTTGCCCATGGTGGGGATGGGAATCCTGTCATGTAAGAATCTCTGTCAGTGAATCGGCACCAAGATGGAGATGATCTCATCTGCTCTGGTGCCCCACGCTGAATGTTATCCTCCAGGCACTCACAGAAACTCCAGGAGGTTGCACATCATGTGCTGGAAGGTGGAGGAGGAACAAGAAGAAAGCCACCAGGCAGAAATTCATATCACTTTCCAAAATCCACAGGCAGGTCATATAATCTCAGCCTGTTCACCTTCAATATGGCATCCTTCACCCACTATAACTTCTGCAGAAGGGAAATTAAAGCTGGCATGAAAGACCAAAATGGCTATGTGGAACTAATACACATAGAAACATAGACATACACAAGAAACAAAGCCCTGCGTCTCTGGGAAGTGCTGCCATAGAGGAACAAATCCTGCTCCCTCCAAAACAGAAAATTCCCAAAAGACCCCCTCAGGGAAAACATTTCTTTTCAGCCCCAGTGTGCACTACTAAAACCTCATTTATCTATTGCTTCAAATAAAAATACCAACAAATAAGTCAAATGGATCCAATTTAAGACACTTCCCAGAAAATGTATGAGGCACCCACTCCCTACAGACACAGTGGGAAACATCAAATTGAACTTAACAGATGCTAAATCTTCACTGGCATGGGGAATAGTGCAGAGAGAAAGGAGCAGCTCTGATGCCCATCCTAATAAAGTGAAGAAAAAAATGGTCTTTTCTTGCAAGTTATTTTAGGGTTTCTTTACATTTAAATCCAGCTAAAGCTAACCAAAGGAACAGATTTTAAAATGGACTTACTAGCAAACCATGAACACACTATGAAGTCTGACTAATAATGCTGTGAGAAAGCAGTTGAGCTTCCAGTATAGGTTTGTTCAAGTCATGTTTTATTTATCTAAGAGTTTAGTACAGTTGGGAGCATATTTTCCATGGGGTTTTTGTTTGGGATTTTTTTTTTTTTTCCATAACTTGGGATGACTTCTATAGTGCTCTCACCACAGTTTGAGATGGTAGAATAACACCAGAATATCAGGTCTCATTATTTCAGCTTAATAATTAGTTTCTTTAGTCATCCAGAAACCTAATGGAAACTGTAAACATCAATACAAATTTAGCTTTAGTTGATATCCTCTGAATACCACTCATTTAGCCATTAGTTAGATTGCCTCGTAACCTAAATGCAATGCCTTTGTTCTCAAGCAACAAAAGGAGATAGAAGAGGAAAAACACACGTACTCATGATAGTCAGTACAAGATATGCGGTTAAAGGGAATTTTTATCAAAAATCTGAACATATTCATATATGACATAAAAGGTATCAGAGCTCATGTCTAGCACAGACACAGGAAAAGAGATAGATTTTTACAGGATTCACTGGATAAGCTGCTTTTTGAAGCTGAGTCCAACAGCCAGTTAAATCCACCAGCAGTTATTTATCACAGAAGCATAATTTGCTTGAATACTTCAATACTTCACGGTGAGCAGTAAAGAGCAAATGTTGTTCTTGGTTTTATTGTTTCTTATTTTTATTGGGTTGTACAAAGATACTGTAATCACACTGGCATAAGCCATGTTCTAATTTACTTGTTTTTTACAGCTGTTGTTTTTGAGCTTACGCTAAAGGTCAACGATGGTATTTGTATCACTGGCAAGGGTGTTCAAAAAATCTTACAAACCAGTAATATTTTGGAAAAGTGGAATCAAGAAAATTATAGCTGCAATATCATTTATTTTTGCCTGCCTATTAAACAACTATGCCAATGGATTTTATATCTGTAACTATTTAATATAATTAGCTGCATGGCGATGACACTTTTTATAGCACTGGAGATAAAAAGCTAATATGTTAACCCCCAGGACCCAATCTTTGTGAGGTGAGAGTTTGCTCATTATATTCAAATTAGTAGAGATACAACAACACAGGCAGTTATAGCTTATCTTTCCTGCAAATATATGTAGACCACTCTAAAATGATTTGCTTTTTTTTTTCCCCTAGCTATAAATAACTGGAAAGATATACTTCTGGTTCACGCTAAAACTGAGTCTCAAACTATGAACATCACAGCAGAAACCAATTGTTCTTTTAGATCTGAATGTAAATGTTTACTTCTATAGCATAACTATGTCTTTGTTCATAGGAATGAAAAATAAAGCTTAATATAATCAGAGCTTCATCACTATTAGCAACAGACAAGCCTGCTTTGCCTTAGATTGTAACTGATTAAAAATAATATTCAATTGTAATTATCAAGATGGTACCCAATCACAAGAGCTACTGTATTGCATGTGTATTCAAAACTTCACGGACAGAGGGCAAGGAAAGAAGTTAGAAAATCTTAATGTGAAAGCAATTTGTATGATCTGCATAGTATATTAATCTATAGCAAGAACAAAGTCATTTCTTCAGCATTTCTAGTTTGTATTTTTATATTTAGCTATGTTCTGAGTGGTGCCAATTACCAATGTGATAGTTACAGACTTGATTATCTCCCTGATTTTAGAAAGTCCTGTTCCATTGATAAGAATCTCTGGTATATAGTCTCTACCACACAATGCTGCTCCATCGCCTGATATTGAGTTAAAAGGATCATAAATCCTGCTTGGCAACCTGGTCTACTGGAATAATGGAGAGCGTTTGGCAGCAGTGGCTGAGCTGTAATTCAAGCTCATCTCCTCAGACAACTGGAGAGGGACACACATGGCCGCAGAACTCATTTCGGAGTCTGAAAGCCATGAAACATCTTTTGCTGGCTTCTACACGAAGGAGTGTGATGCCAGAACCTTAGTGCCAAGGGATACCCAAAGGGAAGGCATATGGTCTGCTTTCACTTGTGCGGAAGAGTTCATTCTCGTTATTTAAAGAAATAATAGAATGTATGCTCCTTTCTTTATCAACAGCCTGCCTATTTTAATGGAGGAATATTAATATATAATTAAATCAAATAAAATATTATAGGCTACTTCATACTGTGCTCTGGTTGCATCTGCAAATGGTGGGACCTGCAAAGAAGGAGAGAAAAGTCCCAGGAATGCCAGGAGGGAGTCCAGCTGATTTGTGTGTTCCTCCAAAGAGTGCTTTGAAAAGTGCAAGTGGCATCACTCAATGATCCACCAGTCACATGGTAAAACATGTTGGGGACATTGACTATCCACAAGACAAGTAATGCTGCTTCTGATGTATAGCAAGCACAGAAGGTTTTCTCTCTGGAAGAAATGAAAGCTTGTAAAAGCAATCAATGCTTCCCCTTGTGTAATCAGCCCTTACATGTTCTAGTCTCACGCCAAAACCCTCATTTTAGCACACAACTGAAATCTACAAAATTAATGTCAATATTATTAAAGTTGTCAGTGCAGCATGTTAGAACTGTGTGCAGAAAACCTAGAGTTGGTTTAGAGCAACTGGTACAGCAAGATCTTATCGTGAGTCTATTCCATTCCATATTGGAAAGGAAATTTCAGTTGCTGTATGATTCACAGACTGGCTTTGACATCAACACAAAATATAACCAGCGGCCACAAATAAGGAACAGAAAGAGCAGGTACAAAGAAATGGAGAAAACCAATGAGAAGAAACTGGAATTGGGTTAGAATTCTTTGCATCTTTTTTACCAAGCATATTTATACAGAAAAAGGAGTGGAGGTGGTGCTGCTGTATAAGCAGACCAATGCTCAAGCCTTTTAGATTTGCTACTTTTACAGCTCATTTAAAGCGTTGGCTATATTTGTTGAGTCAATACTCAGGCAGCTGTTTTGATAATTTCACTCTGACAGTATTTCTCCTGGAAGAACAGACAAAGGGGAAAAAGCAATCATCTCAACAAGATCCAAAGTCCTTAGAGGTTTCCAAGGCAGAAACTGACTGAAACATCACATACCAACTTGCTGAGATCAACACCATGAAACCCATCAGCTTGTATTCTTAAGCATCATTTACTGATTGGGTCAGTGGGAAAATGAATGTGGCAAGATAAACGGAGGCAGCATTTGTAACAAAAATGTAAACCAACTTACATATATCAATTCCTTCTTATAAAATACAAGTTAATCTTTAAATGTCCTCATCAGCAACTCTAAAAAAAATCTGACTTCTGAATAGATCCAATGTAAACTGGATATAAACCAAATCTGAAATACTATGACGTACCTAGTCCTTCTTGCCCTCACCTTTTACCTATTTAGAAAAAGGTAATTTCACAATCAAATGATTGCATAAAAAACAAGTTTAAAAAAAGAGTTCAAAAACAAGTCAGACAAATGAAAGCAGGTACTACTCCACCTCCCAGAGTAAACACACTAATGGAGGGCTAATTAATCCATTAAGACACAGGCTACAACAAGACAATGAAACTGAACATAGAAACATCAATTTTACAACTCACTGTGCTATAATTATGCTCTGGCTCAGTGAATGCATATACCCTTTCAGAAACCTACAGTGCCTTTCATCTTACATAAAGGATTAAATCTTTAACCCACACACAGGAAATACAGCCTTCTGTAATGTTCCCACATTAGTCCCTGCACACTGCTAGATATTGCTCATTTATAGTAAAATCTGACTATTAGCAACATCTCAGTAATGTTGTCTGAATGTTTTTTTTCAGACGTGTATGTATCTCTGCCCTGATTGCATCTTCCACAACTACACATCCAAAGGTATAATACATTTCTAAGCAGCAGACTAAACTATTCATGGGGAAAGTTGCGAAGAATTCAAAGATCTTTAGCATGAATGTTAATCACTACGTGTAATTGAAGGATAAAGGCATTTCCTTTCAAAATTCAGGAATATGAATGACCCCTCGTAAATAATACAGCACAGTTTCTAGTATAAGTCATCAAAACACATTTTCCAAGCAATATTTATCCATGAAAAACACACACAAAAAACCCCAATATGAATAAAGTGATTCAAGAGTTTCATTCATAGGTACCATAACTCCTGAAACAATGTGCCGTTTACATGGCAGATCCTCTCAGTAATATTCTGTTCTCTCTCCATGCATAGGACACCTAGTGATATGAAAAGCATTTTGCATATACAGGGAGACTGAATCCAAATTAATCATGAAGAACTTTGAACAAGATTCTTTCTGTAAATTATTTGTGAGGTTTACTCAACGAACCATTAATCATTTTTGTCCTACAGTCTTTGTCCTTTCAAACAGACTCACTAGTTTGTGTAGAATATATTGCTAATTGTGTTTTATTTTTGTATGAAAATACCGATTTACAACACTTTTCTGTGTCACACATCTGGTAAACTGGCTGGTAAACACAGAGAGAACCCTGTAAGTTCATTCTGTATTATATCTCTGTAGTGCTGAATCACAACAATAAGCAGAAAATCATTCAAAGGTTTTCATATAAAACATGAGGTTAGTAACCAACAGTCAACTTCACCAGTTTCTTTTATCCCTATCAAAAGTAAATCATTGCCATGCTATTTGTTTGCCTCGAAGCTACAGAAACTAGGAACCACCTCCCTCTGCTCTGTTGTTCCTGATCCTACCCTTTCAGACGGTAAAAGTGCCACTTTAGTGTTATCAAATGCAAAGAATCAATATGCTGGCAGACACAAGTAGCACATTGAGCCATCAGACCATAATAGCCTGAGATCAGTTTTCTTTTTTCCCTTTCGCTTTTGTGCAGCTTTTTCCCTACTGTCTTATCTGGAGTCACTGGATAGAAGCCATCTATCAATCACGCAAAGTCTGAGAAAGCTGTCCAAAGACTTTGAGCTGCTCAAAACAGGGAATAAAGATCAGGCCTCATTATTGACATGAAATATGCTAGAACCTACTTTATTTTGCAGTGATTCTTTGGCTTTGCAACATTAACTTTATGACATAATTTTTACTGACCAACAGGGCTACAGGCTTACTGAGAAACATAGCTGAGACTTTCTATATATGAAAGGTACTCGCACGACTTGGAAGAAAATTTGCGATGTTAGTAATATTGCTGGTCAGCATTTTATTTACCTTACTTGATTCTGTTTGTACATGTGCCGGCACGTACTGATGACCACAGACCATTTCTGTGAATTCTTGGAAATGACTTCTCCACCGTAATCAAAATTTACGTTTCACTCCATCCTAATGCAAAGCAGATTGTCTTCCAAAACTGTTTTTCAGTGTCTGGTTCTTGCAGCAGAGAAAACTGAGTGCTTCTGTGTTTTCCAACTTCGATAGAACTAATCCTGAAATATGAGTTATCCATATATTTATGTACATCAATGGATGTAGGCCACAAAGAAGATAATTTGCAGAGGTGTGGGGCTTTTATATGAGCCAAACCACCTCCACACTGGATTCATCTGTCCTCATCTGTAATGAAGCTGATCATCTGAAGGATGAGTCAGGCTGGTATAATGCTGGCATACGGTAATAGCTTTCTTTACTGCTGCATGAGGGACAGGAGCTGACTCTGTTTTCTTCCCCTTTAAAAACTGAAGTTTTAAAATTAGGCAATCCCATTGTAATTTTATCATAATTAAAGACTGAAGCATACAGTGATAGCAATGCTCCCTGAATTCACAGAGATTCATTCCAGGATTTCTTAGTATCCTGTAATTAACACAATGAAGAACCTTGAAATTCACTTAGCAATTAGCAGTGATGAACAAAAATGAGTTGCTGTTAAGGCACTTAGGCCATATTCACACATCCTATTTTAAGAACCAAGCTGCTTAATTTCCACACCTGCAAACTAGGCTCCTGGATCTGGAAGGATGATTCAGACAGCTTAAGTTAGGACTGAAAGTGTTTTTATATCCAGAATCATACTGACATAATTTGGATCCAAGTGCACACATTACTTCTCAGAAAACTGCTCTTCTCTCTGTTGCAGTGAGTGCTAACCTGGTCTCTTATCCTAAATCTGAGATATGCCACATATAAAGGCTTTAAATCCCAGGTCAAATAGCAAGAGAAACCAGCTAAAGGCCAATTTTGCATGTTGCAGCTGATACTGTCTGGAAGGATTTCCAGGATGTGTCAGTATTTTATATGTCAAAGAACCCTGTAAAAATGTCCAGTACTTCAGGAGTTTTGTCAGTAACTCTAAACTTGAGCGAGCAGGAGAAGCAGATAGCTGTAAAATGATGCTTTGCATATTCAGCTGTTTGATAAGCTCTGCAACTGCAATTTAATGGTACTGTACAAATTACAGGATTGTTGCTCTTTTAAAAATGAAAAGATTAAATATTAATATATACTGAATTATCCCTCCCTTGTACCACCAAGGAAGGTGCCAACCAACATTCCTCATAGAAAAAAAACCCATTCTTCACCTCACATTTTGCAGTTTACATCTGCTCATGACAGCAAGTATCTCTATGCTTAAACTATAATCCCATTTCTTTGCTGCGATGTATCTGTGACCAAATAATTAAACAATTAAATGTATATTTATAATTTTATTTATAAATTTATATTTATAAACTATAAGAGTAAAAATAAATATTTTTATTTTGTATTTTGAATCTATGTTTAAATAGATGAAATTGATAAGAGGTGTTATTTTAATCCCATTGTGTTTTGAACTTGTTTTATTTTGTGGATTCTGGCAGGTGTTTTCTTCCACATGCCTCTATAAGCCAAGAACCCCAAGAACAAGCGATGGTTCTTTCCTAGGATTCACACATGAGATTCCTGCTGACTGCAGCAAGTGCAAGGGATGGGACCTAGAAGGCCAGTGTCTTCAGCTCTGTAAAACTCAGAGTACTAGACGTTTCAGTGACTGATAAATGTATTTATGATGTGCTGTGTCAATACGAGTAGATACAAGCACATTAATGACAGACTGTGTAACCTCCCTTTTCATTTTTTTGAGAACTGCTTATAATATGGAATTATTACAGAAAAGTATTTTTAGATAAATCAGTACTCTATAAGAAAGTTAACTACATTTTTTTTTTCCACAAAATTTGAAGACCCCTGCTTTTTGTTAACTTCAGTTTATAAGAAGTTCTCTTTTTGAGATTGTATTTCTCAAAAGAAAAAAGCTCACTTTCTTTTTTAATTACTATTACTTTACTAAGTCTTTACTAAATTTAAGAAAATAAGAACACTCTAACATTCTTCCAAAGAAGTTCACAGGACAAATAGTTTTGGTTCGTACTGGTAATTATGAGCAACAGTGGGTGAAAGCTGACAGGCAAGTTCTATGGCAGCCTGTGAAGGGATGCCACTGTAGTCTCCTGTGGATACCTAATGTTTAAAACATATCCTTTCATACCTTACATTGAACAGTTTTACAAAAACTGCAACTGACGTGTCATTTCTTTCCACTTGAGCCAATTAAAGCACAAAATTTGGAAACGCACTCTCATTAAATGCTTTACATTTGGACTACACAGCTGGGCAAATCTGGAGCTCTGTGATAACCCCATTCCAGTATTAAGGGGCTGATAGTGAGAAGTGAAAATACCAAGAAGATTAGGGCATTATCTATCCAATTAAGAAGGAGAAAGAAACACTCAACTCTTGAATGATTTGGCCAGTAATGTATTTGTGCACACCTGTTTTTTAATTTATTATGACAAAGCAATGACTTCTACCTATAATGCTTTCTCTGTGTAAATATTAAAGCACTTAGTCATGGTTCAATCACATTTCAGTAAACTATCTGTTATTCACCTCCTTAAAGGCAGGAGGCGATGGGTAGGAGGAACCTTACATTAAAACTAAACCTATTCACATCCTTTGTGGACCTGGGCCCAGCAGTCCGGTCTTACTGCCTGTCAGTACAAGGGAATTTTGCCACTGACTTCAACAGAAACAGGAGAGGACCGCTGGGTTACAAACAACTCTCTCAGAAGTGTAATCAAACAGGGACACAAGACACTCCATGATCAGATGGCATTACTACATTGACTAGCGGCAGAACTGTCAGTTGGCATTCAAAAGAAATTTCAAAGTAGAAGTTTAAGATACAGTATTAATTAGAAGATGGTTATCAAAAGTTCAGGTTCTATCAGTAGATTTCAAATTAACTGATCCAAATGAATGGAATTACAGCAGAACACAAAATTACCTGCTGCATATGCCCGAGTATCTTGGAGCGTATTTCATATTTAACAAAGAAATTCATGAAGATTTCGTGGATGAAGAATGGGTCTGAAAAACAACTTAGTCTTTATATTATCTTCCTTTGTGACCATGGGAAAGGCATTCATCTTATTTACTCCATCTTTAAAATCAGGCTGAATATGTACTATTCATCTTCAAGCAGGCTGAGTTATTGACAATGGCTGTGTAACTGTTCACCATTATTTATTATTATGAGAAGTGAAAGCTTTGCAATGGATCAGATAATAAAACAAAATCTAACCATTTCTGTTTATCAGTAAGCCAAGCTAAACTGAACTTGATTTTGTTGTAACAGAACTAACATATCTGTGCCTTCCTTCTCTTTCTCTCTTTAGTAATCCAATGATTCCACCCTCCTACATTTAGAAAAGCTATTGAAGAATGTGCAGAAAGTTTGCCATGGATATCTATGGGACTATAAACCTGGAGTTCCAGTGTCTTATGAGCTTAAATTTCTTTCACATACTACAAAAGAGATTTTGAAACCTGAAATAAATAGCTATCAGCCTGGCACCTTTTAAACATCATTCTTATTCCAAGAACAGTGACTTTATGGTGTGAAAACCCATATAACCCACCCGCAACCTGTTCACAGTGAACCAGAGATAAATCACACTGACACCAGCAAAAACTTCGTGCCATGCTTTGTGATTTGCAGGGGTAATGCATGCAAGTCCTGGAAAGAACTGAGGAATTAGCAGTTAGGAGGAAACACAGAAGACTTGTGCCCAGTTGCCAGTCGAAGGTTCAAACATCTCCAGGCTAGAGTATTTTACCTTGTGCTCTAGAAAGTTGAGATAAAAGAGCTGAAATTGCACATGTCACGTTTTTAAATAACCATTGGCTTTCTGAGGTAGGAAGCTCATTTAAGAGGGCACATTACTGCAGAACTCATGAGCACAAATATTTCTGGGCTAACCCGTACTTGTTTAATGGAAAATCGACTGGCACCATTAAAGCATATGCAATTTTTTATCATAGATCTCCCACTGAAATCAGTGCAACTTCCTCCTCATTCCCCTTCAATACAGGGGCTAAACTGTTGCTACTAACTTATATGTATATAAATTACACAGAGGAAGCAGAAGATTGAAGCAAGAGTGTGAATATCTCGACTGTGTTTGTTACAGTTCTACATACACGCTGATTATAAGGTGAAGCTTTGAAATAGTTATTGTTTGCCAACACAGTTTTCCATTGCCCTAATTACAATCACAATAGCCCATGGATCTTCAGTGATAGGTAAGATATACAAAATGAAGGCTACTGAAGAAATAGCATATTACATTATTTATGCAAGCTAAGAAAAAATAAACAATTTCACTCTTTTTGGATGAGTGTTACTAACGGAAGTGTAGCTCACAACATCTTGGCAACCTACATGAATGATTAATTAACAGAAAAATAGTTAATCAAGATAAACTTCTGCACCTAACTAACAGAGGACTGAAAGTTTATCATGTCTAAATATGTTTCTCATACATTTACTGCAAATTAGTTTCTGAAAGTGAATTTCAAGGTCTACTGACTCCGAGGTTCACTAACTCAGTTTTCATTAAGTTTTCACAAATGATCTACTGTAGCATTATTCTTTTATAGTGGTGCAGATTTAAGGCCCACTATGAAAAGTAATTATACTGTCAGAAAAGTGTATTTTGACTTATTAAAAAATTGAAAGGTTTCATGAAACTATTTATTTTGGTGTTCGTTGGGAGTGCTTGTTGACAGTGTTACGGAAGAAAGCATTTTTCTGGGGTGTATCCCTCAGCCTCTTCTACTCCTACTTTCTTACTGAAAACTTGAAACAACCTTACTTAGCAGGTGTATTGAAAACCTGTGTAGGCAATAAATACAAGGTACTTCGTGATTTTGCCCAGCAACTGGCCAGCTGAATTTATTTTGCTAGGTCTATATTACAGTAAGGATGCACATGTATTAGTTAAAAGTCTAATAAGTTTGCTTTAGTAAATACTGAAGATGTTTAAAAGGAAGCCAAGGTATTTAGCAGCCTGATGAGTTACACGACTCATGTCAAGAAACAATTTTGTCCAAATTTTGTGGAACACTTGTTTCAACTGCATTGCATTAACTTTTTCCAATTACTTCATTATCTCCCAGAGTGTTATTTTTATATCCTATTTGAGCACTATTCATCTGAAATAACTATGACTCAGAGAATAACCATAATGCTGTCTTGTGGTAAAGGACTGAGGAAAGCTTAAAATATGAGCAAAGGATTCACCCTTCAATTGTTACATGGCATCTAGGAATAAATTCAGCTGTTTGCCTCTTGACTTTCTTTTCAGGGCAAGTGACTAAGAAATATTTAAGGAATTGACAAAAGTGGGTGATAATTGATTCAACTTGACCCTTGATCTTGTTACACAAAAGCCATTGTGGACATATAAGAGGAAGAAGTAATGAAATTGCTACTTAGAAAAGAGCTACCTCTAGAAGACAATGCTTACACTGGTATTAGCAACTAACTTTTTCTTGCCTCTAAAAAATTAACACATAATTTCTTTTTTTTCATGCAATCCAATTAGGTTACTTCAATTACTGCATGTATTCGTTATGAAAAATAAGAACTCCCAAACCTAAAATTTTTCCTAGCCTCTGCCAATTTTGGAATCATGCTGAGTGACATGAAAACTCTAGGAACTATGAGAAAGGAGTCAGGCACTCAGAGAGTTTTCTTTCCAGGAATCACATGATGTCCAAACCAGAAAACAGCAGATCAAAGACACTTGTATATTAACGCAAGACCGACTTACAGGAAATAAGAAGGAGAAATAAGAAATCTTAGCCAACCAACAAAAACCTCATCAAATTGCTCTCTTAAGCAGCAAGACTAGGAAAAATTATGCATAGAAAGGCTAGCTGAGGGCTGCGTATGACCTACAGGAATAAGCAGCGAAAGGGAACATCTATGAGCTAACCAGTTTTGAGAAGGGCAAGGCAGAGAAGAGTAAAATAAACACAGAAGCCTACTTTCAAGACCAATAACTTCATTGAACTGTAGGTTAAATAGAAAAGCAAGTGAAAAGAGGAAAGACTTTCAAGATAGTTGAAAAAATAGTTAGGACACAAGTACAGTTCATCCCAGCATGAAAGAAATACGCTCATTTTAGCAAGACACAAACTTGGCAAAATCATGAGCACTTTGATGACATAAGCCACCTTAAGAAATAGTACAGAACATGAAAAGCATACCAGATTACAAAAGGTAGTAAGTAGACTGTGAGGAACGGAAAGAAACAAACAAACAAAAAGGCCAGGACACAAAGTGAGATACAGGAAGACAGGTCCAGAAAGTCTATACATAAGCATCCCCTAACTTCATTAACAGCAGAAATAAATCAATAAAACACTTTCCACTATTGCATACAGAAGTAAAACTAAAAGCATACACTAAGATTGCTGAAGTTAAAACCACATTGTTCCAGCCTTCCTTAGAAAGATAAATTATCATAAGAAAGTTGTGTTCAGAAAGCAATCTACATAAAACTTTTACTTCCCTCGCTTAGGCATTTGCACACAGGTTTAATATGCTAAATGCAGCCACAAGACCAGGAGGGTAGTATCAAAAGTCATGATGTTATTCTTACCAAATAAATACATTTCCAATACCATAGCATAGTTTTCATTTCACCCTATAGCCACTTGCAAAAAAATGGATGCCACATCACAAGCACAGGGAAAAAATCTATTTGATCTTGAAGATGTGCTGTATGGAAGCCACTGGCCCTACCAGCTACTGGGTAAATGCTGACTTTTGAGATTTTGCTATTGTTATTGATTTTCCTCAATTACATTGATCCTAGAGGTTATGCACTGCTATTGTTTAAGCTATAAATACTCATCACATCCATTAGGAACTTTACTTTGAGAAGTAGAGAAGCTGTACAATAACTACACAAAAAAGCAAATTGTTATTACTTAGGGTAGTGGAAACAAATTGCCAATAAGATTCAGTTCTTAGGTGCTAGTAATAAGAGTTCTTTCATCAACAGAGTGAACTACTAATTAAGACTTCAATCTTGTGAGTCTATAAGCATACTTTCTGCAAGTGCATTGGTACTATAGCGTACAGGAGGAGGGACTTATTTTCCTTATTCAGCAAACTAAGGGGCTATTACCCTTTTGACAGGTTTACAAAACCCTTCATATTTTTAATAGTTCTACGTGTAAGATCTTGCACTGCAAACAAACTAATTAGTTTAGCTAAAGGAACAGAAACAGATTTAAATAAGTTAGTGTGAATTCATTATAATTAACTTTCCATGAGTTCTGCCTGATTTTTCCCAGCACAGAGATGTGGTTTTCTCTCAGCTCTTCCTTTCTACATTGTCTGTTCCTCCAGTGGTGGGGGGTTGGAACTAGATGATCTTTAAGGTCCCTTCCAACCCAAACCATTCTGTGATTCAATGCTTCTATGATCGTTTCCTGTTCTGCAGCTGAAATAGCACAACTTCAAAGGCTGTGACTAACATAATTTAAACCATTATCATTTTTACCAAACTATTATTAAACAAATTGATTTCCCCCAGCCTCTATGATAAAGAAAATCATTCATTCATTTTGTGTGTTCTTGGCAATCTATGTTTCTTCTTTAAATCGCATAATGGCAGGAATTGGGAAAAATTATAATTTATCTGATGTCAGTAAGTTAGGCAAAGCTGTTACATTTGTCATCGCATACGAAGCTGCCATTACATTAGGCCAATTTTTGCAACTAATATTTTTGATTCATTCACTACTCAAAAAATTATAATTGTCTTTGAACTCTTGTAATTGCCCCTCTGAAAAGAAGAACACGTGGTGAAAAAAAAATTAATTTGGATTGTATCTGATGTGACTTTATTAGCATGTTGGAATAACTTGAAATATGGCAAAATCTTAGTTTAAAATAACCTCTTATTTCTGTTCCTTCTAGCAAAAACTTTTCTAGACATTTTTTTCTTACCTTTCCTGTGTATTTTGAAAAACTGAAATGTTAGCAAGATCTTGAAAACATTTTTACTACTTTGTCCACCTGTAAATCTAAAGCAGTTGTCCCTTGAGCTAGAATATAATAAGCAACCAATTGGGTCATGTTCATTACAGAAAACTAAAAAATATGTATCTGTCTACAAGAACAGCTTTGATGATACCAAATATTTGTGGCATAGAGACCAAATGATTTGACAGATCACATGCTACGTGGTCCACCATCCTTCTCATCTCCTTATTGCATGTTTTACCTATACAGTTAGACTTAAGTGAAAAGGATGATGGCGTTTTCACCAGCCATGAAGCCTTCATATCTCCACCAAAGTCATTTGTTAAAGGATATAGAAAGCAATACAATGACATCTGTGACGGATCAGGGTGGTCATGTGAGAAATACCCAAGCTCAGCACAGATTCTGGTAAGAAACAGCTGAGATCTGTTCGCATTTCATAGGACTACTTCTCTTTTTAGCAGAATAAACAAAGTTTGTATATGCTGAGGTTAGTTATATAAAATCATTTAACGTGAGTGTCTGCTAGAGAGTCTGAAGCTAGAGAACACCAGTCAATCCTGTTCTTCATCATGACAGATGGTACAAAGCAGTGTTTAAGGCACTGGTGGGAAAATCAGGAGAGAGATTTTACCTCTGGATTCCCCATGGTGCTGCAGTACAGGATGTAAAGCCAGCTTACTATTCTGTGCCTCTGTGTACCTTTTCTACATTTCAGAGGAAAGGTTCTCTCTGCATACATTCATACAGTGTCTGCATGAAATGGCCCAAGTACCAGTGGGAACACTAAGCAATGTCCCAGTACCAGCAGTGCTATTAGTTTTATATAAAACTTCTTATTTAATCTATAAAAGCACTACAGTGTACAAACAGTATTTATTAAGAAGGGCAGCCTGGGAGAGATTTTCTCTCTGGAGCGCTGTTTTGCTATATAATGTGTAAGACCTTTAAGTTCACTGAAAGGGTTATCTGAATTCCACGGCTAGTAAATGAGTGAGGTTTTTGGCAGTAAATTCATGCAAAGCCAGGGCTGCTGAACTTCAACAGCTGACACTGGCTTCTGCAGGTGAGAAATCACAGATGGTTACATGTCATTACTGCCACAGAAGTGCTACTGAATTCACTAACATTTGCCAGGCTGTGCAGAATACCGTACACACAATATGCTATAGAATTCAGGCAGGCCTGGACACCATATATTCAGGATACTCCACTGTGTTCAGTGTAATTAGCAAATGGCTGAATGTGTAGGTCCTACGCTAATGTCCATGTCTTTTTTTCTTCAGATGTCACCTTGTCCTTTTAAAGAGGATTACAATTCACACAAGAGAGGACCTCATTTTACGCACAACACGTGGCAAGGTCAAAATAGACGTATATAAAGCTTTAGTCTCAAACATGGTCTATCTGACACTGTGTAGCTAGGGATGAGAGTTTAGCCAATCACCAATGACAATGTTGTCCTTGCTTTCTTGCCACAGGAGACAAGCCTGGGGCTACTCCAAGGCAGTTCATACACCCAGGCAAAGCAGGCTCAGTAATTTGGAACCGATTATTTTGCAACAAATGGGCTGTGATCCTTCTTACCCTCCACAGAAAATAACATAGAAACTGGGACCTCATGTTTGTACAATCAGCACACACCTTCTCATTGATTTAAGTTCTCATTTTTGTGTCTCACTTTAAGAGGAATTTTTTACATTGAAATTGCACTCAGGGTAATAACCAATTTACAACGTTTTTCACATTCCTACTGCAGCCAAATAGATTGTGATCAGAAGTGTTTTAAAACTACAATTCTACTAATGTTATCTACTTGACAAATTGCCCATAATATGTGAGAAAACCAAACAAAGTTATAATAATCCAGACTTCAGAGAACAAAAGTATCAGCAATGGCTCATTTTGTAGTTCATTTTGCTTCTACTCAGATACTTCGATCCTTATCCTTAAAATGGAACAGAGATGAAGGACAAAGAAACACTGAGAAGTCACTCTGTTACTTAACAGGAGCTTTGCAGATTGACCACTAAGTTGCAGGAGTCCAGAGGGCAAAATCTGGTCTTCATGTATTTTTTGAGATAGAGAACACTTTCTGTAATGGGAGATTATATGAAGTGGTGATAGGCCTGTTTTGTGGGTTGTTTTCCCCAAAAGATAGTGGAGAATAAGTAACTACGGGCTAAGAATTCTCCTTTGCTAACCTGTCTAAAATATAGTAATTACACGATAGAGTAAAAGTGATGTTGTGCCAACAGAAATCCATGGCAGCTAATCACACTGCTGTATGGTTGACCACGTACTTAGTGATATAAACAAATTAATTCCCAAAAGATAGCTAATCCATCTTTTCGAGCCCCCTAGTAACATTGTGGAGACTGTGCACTAATACCTAACAGCATGTACTTTATATCATCTGGTGGCAACTTTTCCATTAACTGGCAACAAAGGACTTTTTTATTCGGATTTAGAAATTCCCAAAGCAAATTTCTGAAGGGCAAACTTACATAACACCATTTAATTTTCAATGATTCCATATCCCAACAGTATGTGAGTTCCTACAGAAGCCTGCTCTGTTTCTCTTAGCCAGAAACGTGATGGCTATACAACAGACCAAATTAGAGATGTGTCTGTGCCTGCAATATAAAAAATTTTCAGGTCCTCAGATAAAAGATGAATGGAAAAAACACACAGTCCAAAATCACTTTTATTCACATTTTGGTTAGACTGGCACTGGATTGATTGAAATGACATACAGTTGTCCCTGCAGCTGCTCTAATGGATCTGACAGAGGAAGGATCTGTCTCCACACAAGTTTCATTGTGTACTTCCAAGGGGCACAGAAAAATTACTGTTTCACATCACATTCATATAAGGATAAGAAATTATTTGCTATCACAAATTAGAATCATTAAAATAAAACAATCTCATAAGACCTTCTCTCTTCCCTCCAAAATAAGTAAGTCAAATTTCTCTCAGAAGCTACTTTCCCTAAGTGTCCTATTTTCCTTCCACGTTATGTGGCAGCATTAGAATACCATTATGCTGTGGCAATGGATGTTTAAGAACAATTTGACAGTGTTTAAATATTTTTTTTCTTTTTACTATTGATTTATTGTACATTCCAGAAATACCCTGAAGCAAAACAGTTGCTTTGGTTTGGGAAAGGAAAAGTGGAAAATATATTTTCTATATTTATCTCACTGCCAAACCCAAATTTGAGCTCAGGCTTCCAAAGTACAAAAAACAATAAAAACTGAAACAAAACAATATACACCCCTTGCTCCCGTCCTCCTTCTTCATTCTCTATATTGATATAATGCTTGTGTCTCTAGCAGCATTACCCTTTATTCTTTGAGTTAATTTTTTTCCTGCAACTGGTTATATTGATAAAAATTTAATACCATGTTCTGAAGTCTTTGACTTTCCTTTGCATATCTTCATTCTTTGTAATTTCTGCTGTGGGACCATATCTAACTTCCACATTCTTTTACTGTAATAATGTATGAAATAATGAATATGTGCATAATCATTGATAAGTG
Source organism: Strigops habroptila (assembly GCF_004027225.2). Lineage (NCBI taxonomy): Eukaryota > Metazoa > Chordata > Aves > Psittaciformes > Psittacidae > Strigops > Strigops habroptila. The sequence goes on from NC_044284.2 coordinate 55,141,270, forward strand.
ATAAAAACCAGGACAGGACACCTGGATAAATAATTCTAATTGTGAAGGAAGGTCTACTGATCCACCTATAATTCACCCTGCACCCTGGTAAAGACAAAGTGGTTTACACAGAGACTGAAATGAGATAAAACTGGTCTGGGAATCCAAGTTAGAACACTAACTCTTTAAAAGGTAGTTATTAGTGATTGTAAAAAAGTCTTTTTTACTTTAATAACTGTTTCTTAAAGACTGTCACCTTGTCTATAGAGGACTGACAAATACTGATTAAGAAAAGTGGTGAATTCTTCAGATCCACTGGTAGCTGAATAAGCCAAGTAATTAAGTGCATAGTGTAAAACTGGTGAAAATTTTCCAATAGATTTTTTCCTGATACTAGTTCATATATTTCAGAGTAATTGTTTCTTTTTTTTTTTTTCCCCATTTTGATTTGAAACACCAATAGATATTAAAGCCTCAGACCAGTCTATATACTAAATTTACTAGTTTAAGAGAAATTAGGAGAATAAGCTCCTCTTTTGGGCAGCCAGGATGCATTTAATTGCCCAAACATAGCGACTTGGTGCAACTGTAAGCCTCCCAGTGCTGTTTTGGAAGGATATTAGTCTCCCGTACATCTCTGCCACATTTGCTAGCCCAACGCGAATGCCTCAGCTATTCGAGGGTATCTAAAAGAGCACTAGGAAGCACTTCTGAACACTTGAATCTTATCTCAAACAATGCCAACAAACTGGAGTTAAACAAGTGGAAGAAAGATCAAATAGAAGGGCTTGATCTCAGAGATGTTATACACTTTTTACTCTGCAAAACCAATAACCATGTTGGGAAAGTTATCTCATTCAGTTTATGATGACTGCAATTCTAGATCCAATAAGCAAATATTTTTCTCACACTTCTAACTCCATTTTTTATCTTAGATTATATTTTACATTGTTTCTAACAGCACTGCTGCATGAGTAGTTCATTGCAAGTACTCTCTAAGGGAAAAAGACAAGCCAGTCTGAAGAAGAGTTGTTCTCTTTGGACTAACTTTAACTTGTATAAACAAACTGACAGTATCTTCCATTTATCACCAGGTCAGAGCATGCACATAAGCAGTTACTATGGAGCAGTTTATGCATTGCAAATTAATACCTCTGTTTAAATATCAGTAATTTATTCACATGCTCATTCCCTTCATCTCAGCCGGAGAATTGCATCAGACCGCAACAGCCATAGAGACACAAAAAATGGTTACAAGCTAGACACATTCACATATACAATTTACAATATTTTTAAATAGTCTTTTGACGCCCAAGTCCTAAATATTTGCAAAACAAAAATTATCTATTTCCAAAGAGATATTAAGAATAAAATCCACTAGTATTTGAACCATTCCAGCATCATTCAGCTTTCTGTGCACAAAATACATATTGGGGAACAGTGGTAACTCCACAAGCTTTTATACTAGAGAAATGCATGGAGTGTAGCTAAAATGGAACAAAGCCACCTTTTTGGTAAGAATTCTGTATTAAGTACTCACATCTGCAAAACTAGCAGCAATGGCATTTTAACATACGCCATTTATTCTCCTTTCTGAATTCAGCCATTGGCTCTTTAGCCGACAGACACCAGTATGAAGCCATGGCTTTGTTCCCAGTAAATTCATCTGTCTCAGAGAGCAAAGGAGAAAGTAAAACTGGGATTACGCATGAGAACCAAGTATGGAAGCTTAGCTGGATTGACCAAGAAAGGGAAAACAGCCCAGACATATGGGGTGGTGTAGGAAAAGGCGCAGATTCTTCTGCAGGAGCATGGGACTGCCAGAACAGCTAAGCATAAACAGCCAGCTGAGAGCAAGAAACAAGTCTGAGAATGAAGGGCAAAATGAGATGGGTAGGAGGAAGAAGCCTGAGAACACAGTTGAAAATTAAGACATTTGAGTTGTTTTAGAAGGAAACTATAATCCAGCTCTTAGGCTCAAGGAAGAAGGTAGTAGAGAGTATCAGGCTACAGAGATCGAGTTAAGAGTATGTTTTATGGATTTCAAGGTTGTGCTCTGCCCTTCAAAAAATCCAGAGAAGAGAAGTTTATAGTGCTAGATGCTAAAAATATTTCTAAATACTAACACAGCAATGCAGATCACATTAACATACAGCTTTGTACAGAATGGTATATAAATTAGAACTATTTGCAAAGGACTGGAAATAATAAACTCATATAGAATGATAAATGTGTGTTATTAATGCTCTGTTGTCTTAATTGCAAGGCTTTTGTTCTCTATTACAGAATGAGAATATTCCCTGCAAAACAATTATTCTCCTGATTGTTGGTTAGATTAGCATTTGCCACAGGGCTTTATGCTTCACAAAATATTTTTGCTTGCACAAAGAAACCATGAAAGGCAGGCAGACAGCAAACAGTGAAGTCAAAGAAAACAGGTCATGTTTGCCCTGTCTTTCTGCTCTTATTATATGGATAAATACATGGATAGGTCATACATGGATGCAAGAGATTCCCACGTAAGGAAGAAGTAAACAGAGCTCACATACTCTGTTCAGTGTTTGAAGCACCAGTATTTTATGTGCCGTTCCAGAAAAAAAGACACTTTAAATAAGCTAAATATGGAGGTATTCTATATAAGCCCTTCTCTTAGTTTCTAACATGTTTTGACCGAACCTGAAATATTCTTATTTGTCCACACACTGCCTACTGATAGCATAATATAAACACCATGTAATTGAAAATACAAGGAAATTAATGTTTCTTTAAAGACGCTTATGACTCAGCACGTCACTGTTTTCCATTCACTGTTATGAGTCAGAACTAAGCCTGTGAAATGGTGTTAGAAAGTACAAGACATAATCTTCATCTGCAATGCAAGAACCATAGTCCTTACTGTTCTTGCAATAGTCCTGACTGTTTCTGTAATTAAAGATGCTCAGGTTGGTTTTTAATAGGAAAACGTCCCAGCCAAATTCCCAGTCTGTACTTTCTGCCTACCTCAACTCATTCCTGCAATTTCATTTGGATACAGAATACAGTATATTCTGTCCTGACCAGGGAGGTGTGGCTGTGTGCAGTTAAATGGCTGCTGTCGCAATTAACGTTTATATGCTGCTTTGAGATACTTTTGTGAAATGGACAACAGAAAGGCAATGGACAGGAACCAAACTTCTACACAGAAGAGCCAGATCAGAACAAGCACAGCACTCAAGGAGATATAGAGACAGATTGAGAAAACCACACTGTGACGTTTATACTAAGGCAACGAATGCAAATGAAATCTTCCAGCATTATTGACAGTAACACCGAGGTTACAGTATGTGTGAGTATCATGTCTTATTGCTGATCAAGATTATCGTTAGTGTTTATTCAATCAATATCAGCATGTCTGAGGGGACTGAAAAGGCACTAATAAGGACACACAGTGTTTAGGGTAAACACAGAGCTGATTACAGTGACACAAACTTGATTTGGCAACTAAGATTTAAATGGAGTATTTTTCAAGATGCTGGTAGTGGCATATATGATTCACCTGACAATAAGGGAAATAGATAGTATCTTCTCCTGGGTTCTCTGTTAGTCTTATAACCACAATCCTGGGACACACCATGGGTCTGGCTCAGATTCAGGCAGACTCCCAAGCCACTGTAAGCATTAGAAATATTTAGTGTGTAACTACATGCAGCAGAAGAGAATGGGGGCACAAGCCATTTAAAACACTCAGATGTTCCTCCCCCACTAGGTATTCCCGGGCTGCCAAATTGTGCAACCTAAAAGACTGCAGCTCATCAAAGGATTTGACACAGGCAGTATGAGCCACAGGACAATGAAGCACAGAGATGTTCAGAAGTTGTCTCTAAGGATCTACTTGGATACTGCGTGTAAATGATATTATGGCAATCACATTGCATATAATACACAATCTATGTCAGAATTTGCTCAGAAAGCAGAACCATATGCGTGCTATACGCTGCAGGTATCCGTTGAGAATAAATATTCACTAGTTATTGTTTAAAAGACGAATGATCATATAGGACCCCAAGAATGCCCTCATAGAAATAATGTGTTCAGACTCTGCAGTCATATATGTACATGTCATTTTAAGTGAGGAAAGAAACGATCTTGCCTCAACAGAGCTTATATTCTGACAGCAGTGTCAGCTACATCACTTGGGACTTTGTCTAAAAAAGGACTTGAAGGCATAAAATTGAAATAAGGAGGAATTTTGGTCCAGAAACCCAGAGCTGTGATCCTGAGTTGTGAACCTCAGCTGCCACTTGTATCCCATTCATTCAGCATTTTGTGGCTGTAAAGCTGACTAGAGACTAGCAAGTTCTGCTTTGGCACCCACACAGAATTGCCAGAGTTTTGACAGAGCTGAGCAGCTTGGCTCTTAACCCAGTCAGGCAAAAGGAGGCTTGGCATTGCTGATGACAAAGAAAATAGTTTTGGGAGAATTAAATGCATTCTTTGTTTTGCTGAAATAGACTTAGTTTTAATAATTAGCTTATCCAGTTCCAACCCCCTGCCATGGGCAGGGACACCTTCCAGTAGACCAGGTTGCTCCAAGCCCTGTCCAATCTGGCCTTGAACACTGCCAGGGATGGGGCAGCCACAGCTTCTCTGTGCACCCTGTGCCAGTGTCTCACCACCCTCACAGTAAAGAATTTCTTCCTAATACATAATCTAAATCTACTCCCTTTTGGTTTAAAGCCACTCCCCCTTGTCCTACAGTTTGGCTTTACATATGAACATAAAATATACTATCTTCAAAGAGCTGTTTGATAAACTACCAACAGAATTAAAGTATTCCAAAGTCTTTAAAGATGGGGTTAGCTAATACACCAAACTTATGTTTATGCATCAGTTAGTATTTCTCTGACGCTCAGATAATCTCAGTGCTGGAAATGTACATTTTTGTTGCATCATAATGACTCCCTGGCTCACCAACAATAGTGAAGAATACTAGAAAAGAGAAGAGGCAAGAACTGTGCATGATCTTTTGTCATCTCCTTTCTTATAGCAGATAGAAAACACACAGAGGCGTATTTTTAAATTAACAAAGTAAAGTATTGTTTTAAAGGCACTCCCAGAGTCACAATCTTAAAAAACAAAAACAAAACCGAGAACAAAACAAAACCAAAAACAGACCAAAAAAAAAAAAAAACAAAAACCCACACCTAACAGATGGCAGTAGAACACTTGTTTTCTCTTTATACATAGCAAAATATTTTTATAGGCATGCAAGGTACAGATGTAGGTGTCTAATGTATCAAATATATAATATGTATGAAATATGTAATATTGTAATAGCTAAAGCTTTCATCTTGTTAATGGAAAGATGAATGTACTCTTTAACTGGAAGAAGCAATCATAAGGCATGTATCACTAGGGCTATTTACTATTTGTAATTGGCAGTCTGACAGTTCCAAGTATTTTTGGAAGGAATATTTGGACAGTGTATTCATAAATTTTGAAGGTTGTGCTGGTATTATTTACAGGCTCCAGCCAAAAGTGTTATTTCTAATAATTTAGGGTAGTGTTCTCAAAATCTCTTTTCTAACAGTTGTGCCTCATGCCTCTCTCACAATGCACACATGTATCCCATCTTCCAACCTCTCTTAAACCTGTTATGCCAGCCCTTCTTCCACCATCCACTCTACTTCTCCAAGTCTCAAAAATACCTCTTAACCCCAAATACTAGCAACAGCACTCTGTTATTCACCCCTCCTTCTCTTTTCTCCATTGCCTACCAGTAAATATCACATTATTCACAGGATAACAGGTCTGCTGGGTTTGGCAGGGATAGAGTTAATTTTTTTCATAGTATGGTCTATGTTTTGGATTTGTGCTGGAAACTGTGTTGATAATACAGGGATGTTTTAGTTATTGCTGAGCAATGTTTACACAGAGTCGAGGCATTTTCTGCTCCTCACACACCCCACCTCACACACCCCACCACCACCACCAATGAGTAGGCTGAGGGCACACGAGGAGTTGTGCAGGGACACAGCCAGACAGCTGACCCCAACTGACCAAAGCAATATCCCAGACTGTATCACATCATGCTCAGCATATAAAGCTGGGGGAAGAAGGAGGAAGGGGGTTGGGGAACACATTCGGACTGATCGCATTAGTGTCTCCCTAAGTAACCATTATGCGTGATGAAGGCCCTGCTCTCATGGAGATGGCTTAACACCTGGTTGACCATGGGAAGTGGTGAATGAATTCCTTGTTTTGCCTTACTTGTGCATATGGCTTTTGCTTTACCCATTAAACTGTCTTTATCTCAACCCACGAGCTTTCTCACTTTTAACCTTCCAATTCTCTCTCCCATCCCTTTGGGGGGAGTGAGTGGCTACATGGGACTTAGTTGCTGGCTGGGGTTAAACCATGACAACAAGGCAACAAAACAACTTCCTGAGGAGAAGAGAGTGTAAAAGAAGAGGAGGAAAAGGATATAGAGGAACTGGGTGACATTTCCCTTGGTGTCTCCATTCTGCCTATTACATGTCATGGGGAAGGCTGTGCAAATGACTGATTTATGATAAAGCTATAAATCATGCTCTATACCAAAGGCAGAGCTGCCTTCTCTTTCTTCCCAGTGTGGCTTTCCCATACTCTTGCTATTTACTCCAAATGGTGTCACAGTTTCTGGGGCTCCTCTTGGTTCTGTTCTTCTGCTTACCCACAGAGGCACTGCAGGCATTGAGGAGGACAGGAGTAAGGCAATAGCCAAATAAGTTATCACTTCGGACTCAGTTGAGAGGAGAAAATATGTCAGGCAGAAGCAGAAAAAGAGACCAGTGATGTGACTGAGAAGCCTGAATGCAGAGAGATAGAAAGGCAAACTGAATTTGATAGAAATAAGGATAAGAAGCTGGTGAGGAGACTAAAGAGAGAGACAGTGCTATATGAGGAACAGAGAAAACAACTGCAGCTGCTGCATCTTGGTTAGAGGGCTTCACATTGATTGCAATAAACACTTTGGTTAAAGTCTAACACAGAAAACCAGGTCCTTAAGAAAAATGTCTCAGAAAGTGCTATCAGAAGTACCTGGACCTGCTAATTTGTACATGAAGACCAAGTAGTAGGTCAGGCTACATGATGTTCTTACAAAAATATCAAATGGCCCTTCACGATCTTGCAAATGGTAGAACTACCTCCATGGCAAAAAAATGGACCCAATCCTCAATCTTCTCCTCTAGGAAAGGAAATCACAGCTTATATTGAAACTGTCGTAATTTCTTAAATCTCTGCAACCTCAGACTAGCAGCTATCCTCAGGAGGGTCGATTCATCCAAACCACCACTGCCTTTTTCATGTGATGAGCTCAAACTAACACATCAAATCCAAAATACAATGTAAAACATTCTATCCTTTAACTGCCAATGTCAAGAACATTTCTACCATGTTATATAAATCTTTTGATTAATATGCATAACTCCCCCTTAAACATTTAGAGATACTTACTCTTTTCTTAACTTAAACTCATCTCCTCTCATTTCCAGTCTTTCTATCCAACAACTGTGGTTCAACAGAAGCAAAATGTCACTCGTATTTCTGGGTTAATGGTGCACCAGAAAAGAAACTATTCCTGTTCATACAGCTTGGGCTTCTCTCCTTCACAGCAGCTCACACAGAAGAAGTTCTGCTCCATTTGTCACACAAATGGCAGGCCCAACTTAAGGCATGATAAGGAACTGTGAAAATCCCACCATTTTAGCCAACATGAACATAAAGTATGTTTTGAACATATACCATTACCCATTGAATTAATGTTTGTTTGTGCACACAGGCATATGCATAGGTATATGAACATATATGTGTGTGTCTATATGTAATCATACATATTTCACCCTCCCCAGCCTTTTCATCTCCCACATTCCCACACACATACCCTTGGAAAGGAGAAAAACCTTCTGTGTATTTTTATTGGCCTGTCAATCTGCTACATTTTTTTTTTCCCTTCCATAACTGGAATGTCATGTAGCATGTCAGTCTTTCTGCTTTCCCCTTCCCAGAACTAAGCACCCTGCATGACTGCAGAGAAAGCTACCAGGGAAAAAAGGAAAAAAGACAATCTCTTTCCAACATTTCGATTTGATACAATAGGTACCATATGCTGTGTAACTTAACAAAACGTTAGAAGCTCTCTTTTCATTCAAACTTTTACTGTGGCTTGCATCACATCAGAGCAGGAACCACACCAACAGTTGAATACCTAAGGGTATCACATGCCAGTCTCAGCAGCTTTCCCTATTTTGGGAGACTAGATATTGTTTCTAATGGCCAAATTCTTCTTTTGGCCAAATGTTTCTAGAGGCCAAATACTAATTGCCTCTCCTGGTCAGTCATGGTATCGGGTTCCATCAGCAGGAGGAAACTTCACCACTTTGCTTCTACCTGCACATTCAGAAGAGCAGTCCCTTCACAACACTACTCTTTGCTCCATCTAAAACCAGCATGCAGCCACTCCCCCGTCCTCACCCCCCAATACTAGGAAAGGTTCAGGGAAAGCTGGGATTCATTGGTACACTGAGCAAATCTTCCAAAGACAGATGGAGAATGTAATGAACAATTAAAACACTAGCCAGTTCTCATCAGATCATCTATGAACCCACAAAAAAAGCCTGGGAACCTTTAGAAAACCTGAAAGTGGTAATAGCTTTTGGGACACAAGGAGCCTTGCTACAAGGGAGGTTACGAGAGCTACAGGACATCATGGACTCAAATACTGATGAATTGAAGTATCTGGGGATGAAACCAGACCAAGCCTTCCCTCTTCTCACCTTTCAGTGGAACAATTCCAGCATTTCATGGGTTTTGGCTCCATGAAGAGATCATTATCAGATCCAACAAAGTTTAAATCTAACATCTCCTATCCTCTGTCCTCTATTAAAACATATATATAGAAAACAATCCACAGCCTTCCTTAGTGGGGTAAAGAGAAGAATGCTTATCAACCTGGGAATCAACAACCAAAGCATCCATGAACAGGCTTAAAAATGAATCCACAAAAGCTCTCTTTAAAACTGTCCCTTGAGGTTCTGGTGGCCACCAAAATGTTGCAGCATGAAATTTAGGAGGCAAGGTTTGTCAATATCTCATTAAGTAAATCAGCAGGCAATGTTTATAGTCATGCTGGTAGAATTATAGTCTGGCCATTCAAATTTTTCTTCTGTACCAATCTTCCTCCCACCCCCTTTCCTCCTCTCCCTGCCCACCCCCAGAAGCATAAAGGTTAAAATGGATTAAATAATTGGGACCTGACATGACTATCTGTCGTTAAGTGTGAGCATTCATAGTTCTGTTTCACAAACTATTCAAACCTGGATATCCTTTTTTAGGGACAAATGAGGCTGCTGCCAGTTTTTACAAAGTTATAAAATTTTCAGCATCACAATAAATTGTGGGAAAAGGAGAAGAGAAATTCAATTTAACAAGGAACTCGTAACTTTTCATTGAAGGAGTGCTCAATTGTGGGACAAGGAAGAAAGAGTGAGAGGTACAGTGCACATCAATATCTTATCCCTTTCTTTCTGGGTTGTCCTTGGAGGCTTGTCCATAATTTACTTTCCCAGGGGAAATTTAGCACAAGTGTAGCAATTTTTCCTTTCATCCTGCTGACAGACTAAGCTAGCCTTAGAAAAAAAGGGGGATAAAAAAGAAAGAGAAAGGAAAGATCCATAGGTATTATTTACACTGCAGATCATGTATTATTTTTACCTTCAGATGTTCATATTTCGACAGTAGTACTAACTGCACACGCACACACACTAGGGCAGCATGATCAATGGTAGGGGTCAATAATCCCATTTCAGAAGCAGTCCTACTGCAGACTGAAATGAAACAGAGTAAAGTCTAAAGTAATGAAATGTGACAGAGCCACATTCACTGCCATCCTCCAAATATGGAGAGAAATACATTTCTATATGAGGAAATCCTAACTGGCAGGTCAGACCTAATCATATAATAAACAAGGCTACACATAAGTAATGGATGACACTCATACTTCGAATTTGCCTTCTTCAATTAACTATAATATGATTTCACAAAGTCTGATTTTTGTTAGAGTATAAATGACTAACCTTCAGGTTTCCTTGTAAGAAAATGGCCTATCTTATTACTTCACAGTATTAGTAAAATATTGTATTCCCTCTTTATATTTGTTGTATTGCCAGTGATATTATAGCTATTTCAATTGGTTAAATCAAGAAATGATCTATAAACAATCACAATGCATTTAGTATCATAATTGTCAATGCATATCATTATATTGGACAGAGTTGGTGACAGCTAGCAAATCTATCTTTGATCTATGAGCAATAATAGTCCTCTGTGAAGCTGCCCTTCACTCAATATAAATGTCGAAAGCAATAATACTGCATTATAAAGTCTGATCACTGAAACAATGGAAACCACCATCCAATGCACTGTTCAGATTCAAAGGCTGGGAATAAGATGAGCTCCATGGGCTTAGGGGTTTTCCTGTGGCAAGTTGTAGATATAAGTGTAAGGATGTTCATTTAATGAAGCTTTGAATCTGTGTGTTAGAGAAGCTTACAGGAAAATGAAAGCCAAGAGAGCAGACATTAAGGAAATATACTCCTGAAAGGAAGCTGCACATATAGGGGTCTTTTTCTTGTCCTTTCTTTGTTTTTTCTCTATTTCATAAGTAAATTTTTACATTCTGTTATGGACAAGATGGACGATTTTGTGTATCACTGTATTAGTCATTTACTCATCCTAATCCAGCTTTTCTGTCCTACCTTTCCTTTTCCCCACTTCTGCTTCTGGAAAGCTGATTTCCATTTCGTAAAATTAAAGATCTTGATAAAGACAAGAAATGAAATTGCTTTCTGCAGAAATAATTTCATGAAGCTTTTGACTTACTTCAAAATATCAGTAGGATTTAAAAACTGGTAATTCCATAAATTCAATAAAGCATATGTTCAGTGTATGAAGGGCTAATTAAAGGAAATTCCTCAGAACTAGTAATCAAAGAATTAACATGTAAGGCAGATGTTTTTGATGGAAATCCACAAATATAGGCATTACGCTAACACTGCCCTAACTTCTAATCAAGGATCTAGAAGAAAAGAGCTGTCATCTATGGATAAGATGGCCAGCTGGAGAGATCATAGAATCATAGAATAGTTAGGGTTGGAAAGGACCTTAAGATCATCTAGTTCCAACCCCCCTGCCGTGGGCAGGGACACCTTGCACTAAATCATGTTGCCCAAGGCTCTGTCCAACCTGGCCTTGAACACTGCCAGGGATGGAGCATTCACAACTTCCTTAGGCAACCCAATCCAGTGCCTCGCCACCCTCACTGTAAAGAACTTCTTCCTTATATTTAGTCTAAACTTTCCCTCTTTAAGTTTGAAGCCATTACCCCTTGTCCTACCACTACAGTCCCTAACGAAGAATCCCTCCCCAGCATCCTTATAGGCCCCCTTCAGATACTGGAAGGATGCTATGAGGTCTCCATGCAGCCTTGTCTTCTCCAGGCTGAACAGCCCCAACTCTCTCAGCCTGTCTTCATACGGGAGGCACTCCAGCCCTCTTATCATCCTCGTGGCCCTCCTCTGGGGCTTGCTCCAACAGCTCCATGTCCTTTTTATGTTGGGGACACAAGAACTGTACACAATACTCCAAGTGAGGTCTCACAAGAGCAGAGTAGAGGGGCAGGATCACCTCCTTTGACCTGCTGGTCACGCTTCGTTTGATGCAGCCCATGGTACGGTTGGCTTCCTGGGCTGCAAGCGCACACTGCTGGCTGATGTTAAGCTTCTCATCAACCAACACCCTCAAGTCCTTCTCCACAGGGCTGCTCTGAATCTCTTCTCCGCCCAACCTGTAACTGTGCTTGGGATGAATGATAACAAGAGGCAGGTTAATCATAGAAACTGGGTCACTATGTTATTTGGGCCAGTTTAAACTCTGTGTGATGTAGACACAAGGAAATATGAAATTATACATTTATAAAAAAAACCAGACTACACCCACAGATCAAGGAGTCATATAGCATTGGAAAGGAACTACCTGTCTGGTGGGGATAAAAGCAAAAAATACAAGTGGGTATGTATGACATGCAAACACCAAGAGACATAAAAAAATAAAATACTCCTGTAAGAGGAATACCAAGGAAAAGGCTAGTCCACTCCTTAAGAAAGGAGTGAAACATGATGGATGATGCCAAAAAGACTAATGAATATCTCTTTTTTTTTTTTTCACCTCAGTCTTTATTCTAAGGTCAATTGCAATCTTGTAGCTATCACAATTAATATCACTGACAATAGGCCAGACTTGAGCCTCGAATGGGAAAATGCAATATTCAGAGCACCTAGGGAAGGTGAGTGGTTTTAAACAGGCTGAGTCTAATGAAGCTCATCCAACAGTACTTGAAGAGCTCACTAAGAACCTCAAAGTCAGTAGGGCTTATCTCTGAGAACCTAAAAGGTACAATGGAAAAACTAGAAGACCACAAAAAGGGCAAATGTAATGTCTATCTTTAAAAAGGATTATCAACAGACCAAAAAAAAAAGCATGCCTGACAATTGTAGGCCAATCATCTTATCTTCAATTCATGGAAAAATACTGAAACTAATAGCCAAACTGTTTTTAAGTGCCTGGAAGGTAATGAGGACATGTATAACATCCATGTCAAGAACAATCGTGTCAAAGCAATCTAATTTTCTTCCTTGATAGGGTAACAGGCCTTGTGGACAGGAAAAGCATCAGATGTCATGTACTGCAGACTATTTTTGATCCTCTTCCACATAACAATTTTCTAAGCAAACCATGGAAGCACGATTCAGATGAAAATAGTACAAAGTGGGTGCAACACTGATTCAGAAAATTGTATTCAGGGAGTGGTTAGCAATGTTCTTATCAACAGGAAAAGATATCTCAAAGTGAGAATCTAGACTCTCCTAGATCTGGTAGCATTTAGTATCTTGTTTAATGACCACTGCAAACATACTTGCTGTGACAATATACTCCTTGGAAGCACACGGTGGACAAGAGACTAGAATTCAGAATAACCTTGGTGAATTTAAAGATCTGATTTGGGAGCTTGTTCGGTAGGAATAAATGCAACGTACTGTATTTAGCCAAGAATCATTAACTGCTTGAGATGTGGAACCACTGACTTGGTAGACATTCTGTAGAAAATTGTAAGTTCTTGTGGATCACAAGCTGGATAATCAATCAACTATATCATGCTGCTCCAGAAAAGACAAAAGTCCTACTGCAACGGATAAATTAAGTATAGATTGCAAGTCACAGAAAAATCCTTCCACTCAGCACTGGTAAAGCTGCAGCCGCAATATTTCATCCAGTCTGAGGAACTGCACTTCCAAAAAATAAGGACCAACTGGTGATAATCCAGAGGAAATTTATAGTATTAGAAAACATCACTGCAAGTAAGAATTGAGATTGGTAAAGAAGTAAAAGAAATATGGATATAAATAAAAGGTTGCTACAAAGAAGAATTAATAAAAAAAAAAAGAATTTAAAAAAAAAGAAAAAAAAGGAAAAAAAAAGCCACAAAACTGCTGAAGTGCTCTTTGTGCTGACGCTAGATAGGGTAAGACATAAATGACTCAAAAAGCAGACTTAAAAAGGCTCAATTTTAGGGAAAAAACTCTCAAGTAGTAAGAAGCAGTAAAGTGTAGAGAAGACAGATTGCATGTGGAAGTTCTGGAACACTGCTGGAAAAAGCTGTCAGAAATAACACAGAAATCTGTCCAGAATAAATGCTGATTCTGCCATGCAGAAAGGGCGATCAAGATTGCCCAAAGGTCCTACCTAGTCCTGTGATTCCCTGAGCCCCACTGAAACATCTCAGCAATGAGATCCTTGCACGTGCTGTTCAGGGAGTAGTGAGCGTGATTAAATACCTAATTTTTCCAAATACAGTATTTGTAAAGCTGAATAAAATTATGGAAATATAGAACCTATATTTTTTAAAAGACTCTGAGAAATCGAAAGAAGTGCAGCAAGAAGCCACAGAAAATACTGAGGGCTGAATAAAATATCTTGAAGTGAGAATCAAGTACTACAATCTGTTGCACTACCATTAACTTCCCCTCTTTGCCCATGAAAGAAATGATTTCTTAATCTTGTAGCAAAAAATCAGCTTCCAGGGGAAAAAAAAAAAAATAAAAAAAACCCCAAGATTAATTCAACTCAGTGTTAGATTCATGTTTTTAACAGTGAGAGTAATCAGACACTGGAACAAATTACCAAAGGAAGCAGTAGATACTCTGTTTCCTGATGCCTTCAAATCAAGAATGGATGCTTCCCAAAAGACAGGCTTCAGTCATACATAGGTTAAAAGTTCAAAAGAAGGCAACAACAGCCTATGATGTCCTAAAGGGCTGACACAATTGTTCAAAGTCCAGAAATTAATTTAAATTGAGCCTGAACTTCTTTTCTTCTGAACAGGAGGGCCTCTACACGCACAGACTGACATAATTACTGCAACTTGAAAGTACTGGCATGGTCTATACTACACAAGGTCTTTCTGTACACTGGGGACTCTTTTTCCACAGTTCTATGAACTCAGTAATAAACTTCCACAAGAACTACAGGAAATAGAAAAATAATATTAAAAAATCACACTCACACCCCCCCAAAAAGCCCCAAACTTGTTTTGCTTAAAACAACAGAAAATGAAAAATTCTAGAAATCTAAATAGGTATTTTGAAGATACGGTTCTCCTCTTCAGAACTTTAAGAGTCTATTCTTTAATGCATTATTTAATCTGTAAAAGTTCTGCCTGCTTTAAGAGCAAAAGGATTAATGGTTTCAAATTCCAGTGTGTTGACCTTTATTCAACATTAAAATGCTTATTTGAGCATTCTGCCATGGTACCAGTAAGCCTTCCTCTAATGAAAAATACAAGGAAAGGAAAGTTTAACTCCCGTATGCTCACAAATAAAATTATTTTGCATTAGGAGGTTTAGGGACTCTTTTCTGCACACACACAACGTTAACATTGATGCAAAGAGCATTAAACCCACAGATTATACAGGGTTATACTGTATATATGATTATACAGGATTATATTCTGGTAACAGGTTGAATGTTAGGGAAATATTAATGAAGATGATGAAAAATAAAGATGATTAAGAGCTCTTGTTCCCAAGTTACTGTCCTAAATGATGGTTATGATATCAAACTATTTTAAGCAAAGTCGAACAAAAGCAAATCATAGTAGTTACTTCTGCAACAAATTACAGAACTTTGTTTCCAAATACCAAAAGCTTAATGAAAATCAAAGAAGCAATCTGCATGCATATCAGGATACATAGTCTGCTAAGACAGCAAATAAAAGTAGGGAATAAGTGGGCAAGATTCATTTTGGTTGATGCTGAATAGTAGCAAGGGTAAGTTGTAAACACTTTGGCTGACACAGCAGAAAGAGCTAGGGGAGAAGTTAAAGGCAATAAACAATCTGGATGCTGCTGCAGACCTTCAGGGCACTTACTGAACCTAGACAGGGAAGTGTCTTTACAGACAGATGGAAACTGAGAAAGCCTTGATCACCCTGAATCTTCTCTACTCTGATACTGATTAAAATAACAACTATGTAAAAAGTGAGGCAGGAGAACATTCTCAAAGCAGGTTTCCATTCTTCCCTAGTTAGGTGAACAAGCTGCACAATCAAATGGAACCCAGAACATAAGCCGTATAAGAGATGGCACATACAAGAAATTAAGACTAATTCTAGAGCTAATTGTCAGCTAAAATTTTGTGATAACAGTCTTATCATACTTGGTAAGTCTTTTTTCCTGCATAAAAGATTACAGGACAATCTTTTAAGTGTTGAAAAGTTTCCTGGACAAAGATAGCTGTTACAACAGTTTGTTGAATAAAAAATTGCTCTGAACCTAAGGAGCTAAAATAATTTCCCTAGAGGAAAAAAAGTAATCAATAGCTTACCTGAAGAGAGAGTACTGAGCGATCACATTTTAAAATGTAACAATCATTTATCTGAGTATTACAAAATGTGTCATAACTAAAGTTAGTCATGACAAAGAAATTACACATAGGACAAGTGCAAGTACAGAAGAGCAGAATCAGCTCTGCAGGAGTACGAAGGCTTAAAAAGATGGGAACAGCGGACAGGAAAATCAATTTATTGCATGATAGATGGTCATATGCAAAACAGCATGAGCAAAACAACCCAACTGTGAAGGGTGGGGCTGTGAAGGGGATCACACCATTAAGCATCAAAGTGAATATTTCATCATTCTAATTCAAACTTCCTGTGCAAATATTAACAGAACTACAGGAAAAAAAAAAACAACCAAATCAACCCAACAAGCTACAAAGCATGCCAGTGTTCTGCTGAAAATATACACAACAAATCCAGAACTGCAAATATTCCTGACTCTCTTAGAATTCTAATTTCACTGTCTAACCACTAACTTTAAACATAGAATAACTTCAGGCACATAGTAAACCAGAATGGAGAATGTAGAGATGGATTTCTATCTATCTGCCTCTTAAACAACTTTAAATAAAGTTACAGAAAGAAGCATGCAAAGAATTTATACTAAAACTTAAAAAAAAGACTTTGAAAGAGTTAATGTAACATATATCTGTCACTATATGGGTTTCACATAGAGGATGTGATACAGCAGTTTATTCAGCCTAAAGTTAAGACAAGACATGCTCACAGTGAATTAAAGGAGTGTACTGGGGCTGGGAGGGGAGAAGACAGAAAAAAAGCGTTTTGGAAGAATTATGTTTTTTTTATAGATAATATTTATTAGATATTGAAATTTAAAGTAATGGTTTCCTTTTTTTTTTAATCTAACACTAAAAAAGTGTAAAAGCTTTATTTAAAAAAATGCAATCAGTAAGTGACTGCAAAAATAACGGTGCATACCAAGAGCACTGGTGACTAAAGAAATATATAGGTAGTTTGGCTTACTCAGCAAGCGCTAAAATCCCTCTAGGAATCTTTCTGGGTAGAATATGTATTTTAATTAAAAAAAAAAAAAAAAGAAAATAAAAGTCAATTCACAAAAACAATGTCCTAAAGTTTTCTCCAGCTCTGAAATACAAGCATGTGATCGTAGCCTATGTTCTTTTCCACTCACATAGACTGTACAACAAGGAAACACAACAAGTTTTAACTGAGCTCTCTGAATTTATGTATGTAAAAATGATAATAACATATACATCATCACCTATGGCAAGGAATTAGCTGCCAACACAACAACTGGTGGATACCTCCAGTGTGCCACCGCAGGGATGTACAAATTGTTGCCAATCTATACAATAATTTACTTTTATGTCTGCCACAAACATATAATCTCAAATACAAACATTTTTGTATGTTGAATCAAAATATCATTTGCCATAGCTCATTGTCCATCACATTCCAATTTATAGCTGTTCAGTTAACAAAACTTGTCTAAATTAATCTCCAGAGCCTATGTGCAGTATGTTGGACTTGCAAAATGAAATAGGAAATAGTGGTAAAGCATGTTCCTGCTTTTGCTAATTCTCAGCATAAATGTTTCCTCCTCTCTTAACAGTTGCCTAAACACCAGCATGCTACAATCAACTTCCTGCTAGTTAGTTAAGATGCTTGCTTGCTTGCCTTTCTTCTCTAAACGCAGCGCTCTTGTGGTGCTATTGATCAGTGACTAATAAAAAGCCTGGATGAAACCCCTTTTTCTTCCCCCCGCCCCCTTTTTTTTTTTGTTATTGACATTTTTTTAAAAGGTCCTTTCATCTCCTCCTCTACCAGGAAAACATTACTTGATAGAAATATAAGAATAATGAATCTAAAGCTGTTCAACACCAAACTACCTAGAAATGGAAAAGATCCCTTAAGAATTCAGCCTCCTGAATTTAAGTGAGACAGCGCACACATGTTCCAATTACTTCCTCAGTTACATGGCTAACTCAAGGAAATTCCATTCCAGTCAATAGAACTTCCACAAATTATATGCTGTTGGGAATAACGGCAGAATTCGACCCACTTCTTTGTCATAAAAAAACCCCATGGATGATAGGTAGCCCATCAAAATATTAAATATATTTGTATATTTTAAGATTTATAGCCCATACTGGTCCTGAAGTCTATATTTCCAAGCAGTTTATGCTATTATCAGGAGGGGTTAATTTCGGCAGAACTTTTGAAAACCATTCAAAACCGTTTTGACCCGCTTCTCTGGTCACCCCTCCAAATTCAGGAGTTCCCGTGGTAGCTGAAAATAGCACCATGTATATTTAGCCTGCAGTGTTATATAACCTGTCTGTTAACAAATGCAAGACACAAAGTAAAGTCATGTAACCCAACTGAAACAGTTCATACTAGAGGTTGATTTCCCTTGGGAACCGAAACATCAAGTAAGAAACTGAACCAGTTAAATATAACCTTTTTAAAGGGCAAAAGAATTCAAAGGTAATCAAGGATTTTTTTTTATTATTTTTTTTTTCCCTCAGAAGGGCATTTATAATTATATTCCACTTTTATTTATAACAACCCTTTTAATGTTGGTACTACAAAAGAACTCCACAGAAAACCAGCTTTGCTTTATGTAACAGGATTCAATCTACACATGGTTTTTATATGCAAAACATCTTCTACACAAGCTACACAGCGACAAAGATGCATTTCCCTGAAGAAACACAGAATATGTTTTCCAAGTGGTTCAAGAGAGTGTAGGCATGTGCCTTTTACCAATATTGTGGGAGACTCAAGAAGAAATCCTTAACTTTTGCTTTGAGAAAATAATAGCAGATGACTACATATGATCTTGCAGTGAGCTCAGATCTAGTGTTTCATTTCTGTTATTATCCTAGAACACACTTAACATTTTGCTTTAATTTACTAATTCCTGAGGAGACAGAAACAGAATAGTTCCTAAACTGATCTTTTCAGCTTCCTTTTCACTGGTTAAGAATGCAGGAGTTAATAAGTAGAAATCATGGGCATGAGCTAAAAACTCATGAACTCAGAAACTACACTTCAAAATTCATCACTAGAGTGACCAAGAGGCTTGTGATTAAGCATTTAAGATCCTACGCTGTGCGTTCATGTTGTGTTAGGAAAACAACAGTGGGAATGTCAGAGTCGGATCTAGAGGTGCACAAAGCCAATGAGAAGGAAATCTACAAGGGGGAAGAATAGATTTGGGTGGGTCAAGTTCTCTCACGAAAGGCCTAATGGATGCAGTAGAAACACATCATATAGAAATCTGTTTCTGCATATGCTTCTGTCTTCTACACATCTACACTCAGCAGAGAAACCCTGTGTATGTACAAGTACCAGACAGCATCAATGTAGTCTGTTGCCCTTGAAGAGTAAACGAAATCTAAAGGACAGTCTTGACACAGTCAGAGATGCTCTCAAATTACACTGTACAGATTAAAAAGAAGTAGGATTTTCCCAGGATGATAATAATTATTGATCTATTCCATCACTCATGTTACCCATATTTTAGTAAATATTACTGCACAAAAACGTGTACAAAACTGCACTACTAAATTTATTTCACAAAGAAAAAAGTTAATCTCAGAACTAAATGAGAGACGTTCTGTTTGAATAGCATCAACATGAAGAATCCCACTGTGTATTCTACTGTATATATCTGTTCAAACTCTCAGCAGAGAAACTCTGCATATGTGCAAGTGCCAGGCAGAGGCAACAGGGCTAGCTATTTCTTACCCACAAAAAGGCAATCTGTTGATACACTAAGAAACCAGTATTAGGAGATGCTCTAGTCAAAATGCTGTAGGTTATTAATCACAGCTTTGGGGTTTCTGACAGGATGTTTTGATAAAATAAATCTATTTTAAGTGACTGTAATGAAATACTAACCCATTTTTGAAGGGCTTTTAAGATGTTTTTAAGAAGTTTCAGATCAAAGACTCAGTTAATGTAACCTCCATGCATTAAATATTTAGTACTTCTTCAGTCACTTGAGCACTCAGGCATCCTGACATTGTGAAAGGGGGAGAGGGAAATTGAGTTTAAGTCAGTTTTGCACAGTGGGATTTTTGAGTTTTTACATTAAAATCCCAGGCATGTAATTTTAATACAAAGGGGTCTATTCTTTTACAACAGTACATGCACCACCCATTAAAAGAATTCTTTATGCACCTGCATAGAAAGGAGAACAAATCCTCTATAGATTTATTTCACTAGAAACTGTTGTGCTGGGATTAACATTATGATTGAACATTATTCTGTCTCTGAGCTCTCTGATGGACGAAACCAAATGCATGCACTTCTCTTTCCAGAACAACTAGGCACTTACAAAGAGCTCAGAATTTTAACAATGGCAACTAGATTTAAGCAGGGGTTTTTTTTGATATTTGGGTTATGTGGCTGTTAGACATTTCCCCTTTCTAGCATCCTGAATTCCAACAGTTGCTCTTTACTGTTTCACTTCTCTAAGGGATATACCTGGATGTCTTCAATACAGATCAGGATGAGGGAAATAATCCTATTCTGGTACTTAGTAAAATAGATGTTTTAAATTAAAAAACTGCAAATTAATAAGGGTTGGATATTCTGGAAATGCAACACTATATATAAATTCTACAAGTTCTCAGGCATCACCCTCCTTGTGAAAGTTCATTGAGTGTAGTAGGAATTTGCAGATGAGTTGAAGCAGAATGAAGACACTCCTGAGTGCATTTCTTGGCTCACTTGCAGAGGATTATGGACATTAAAATATTAAAAATTGCCTTTGGAACTATTGTCATGAACTATCATTGACCCATATTAGTATCTAGTCTTAGAACAAGTATTGTGTATTTCAATCATTTTTAACACAAACATGGTCACATTCAAGTTCTTTGATACGCACAGTTGCTCTAAGGCTCTTGTTTTTCAGTCATTCATAATCTATAAAGAAAAGGAATAACCATAGCTCCAACATTACCAATGTATGGGGAAAAAAAACCTAAACAGTTCTGTGTATCTTTCATTCATCACAGACATTTTCCCAAAACTTACAGTGGGATTCAAGATGACTGCATCCTAATTTGAGGTTCAAAATGCTAAATCTGACCTCTGAAGTAATGGTAGCAATACATATTCCCAAATCTGGTAAGCATCATCATTACATGACCCTATTTGTCCTAAAGTGTCTGAATGTTCAGCAAGCACAAAGACTGGATGTCATCATGGGCTCATCTGTGACACTGGAAGACAAACAGCTACTGAAAACATCTACATGTATCTTATGGTAATTGGATGATCTCATCTATTTTTCTCAAAGACATGTCCAGTTTGTCCCTTCTTTTTCTCTTTGCCATGGCTTTGGAGCTCCTGTTTTCTCCACCCTGTTTCTTTATATAAGCGCAAGGTGCAGGAAAGAGCAGAGTTTGTATTTACCTGTATTTCTCTGAGAAGATGAAAAATCTGAGATTTCAGAGACCACAGCTATTCTGCTTCATTATTGTCATAGCAACAAATGATCTTGAAGCACTGTATGCGACATCTATAGCCATTTGTACTATAGCTCTAGCTACTAACTTGTGTTCGTTAATGGCCAGCATAAACTAGTTTCTGTACTCTTTGCAATTTAACTGATGAACCGCAAAACAAATGGTTATAGTTAATAAAATTATATTTTGCCATCTGTGTCCAGTAATGAGAAAATCTGAATTATAGGAATGAAAAAGAATGAAGTTTTCTGCCAAACAGATCAATGCATCCCACCTCTCTCTCAGCATTAAATTAGATGTTATCTGTTGCCATGCATTTCTCTCATTGGTTGCCATGGCTAATGGGAATTTCAGCCAAGATGGACATATAGGAATTCTGTTTGACCATGAGGAATATAATACCACATTCTTTGTCTTTCTACAACTCTGTGTAGTATGAGTCGACAATGTTATTTGGTCTGAGTGCATCCAAGTCTCATTTATGGAAGGACAATTTTGTTCAGCTCTGCAGTGTTATTTGCTGTTACAAAATCTTATTTCTATAAAAGAAATCTAGAGGATATGTGCTGTTTTATTCCTAAAGCTTTGAAGGATTTCAAAATCAGCTGGAGCTGAAGGCAAATATGGTGCTGCCCCAGTATCTTGTAAGAATGATTACAACAGCAGAAAAAGTACACTTTTGAAACATATATTCTTTTTTCCTGAGTTCACATTCTGAGCAGTTTGTTCTTTTCGGATAGAGGATATATACTGTCTGGATTCTTCATAAAGATGAAGATGCCACCACGATTTAAAAAAAAAAACCCAAATTATAAGTTCTCTGGAACCCTACAATTTCATTCATTCCTATAAGAAGAGATGGTCCTCACACAGAAGATCCCAAAGTACTTTATATTGATAACTTGATTGCCCAGAGCGTGCTAAAGATCTAGACCATTTCCATAAGCTTTAGAGAGGAGGACAGTCTACAGGCAATATGGAGATTGTGCATTTCCACTCACTGTAGACAAAGAAGAGGTGATGCTTTTGAGCACCCTGTTGGTGATTTTGAAATATTCATTGTTTGGACTAATATCTATGTCCAGGTCTAAGACAAATCTTGATGGCTCTATCTGTATTGCCAAAATATCTCCTATTTTTCCAACACTATACTATCAACCTCTGGATTTGTCTTCATCTGTTAATCTGTAAAATGCCCTTAATCAGTCATGTCTGACATCCCTATAAATTTTCCATCAGCCATAACACCTTAAGGGTTATTTTTCATTCTCAGGAGGCAAATAAGAAAAATAGACTTGAGGTCTTGAATCATATAAACTGTGCAAAATTGCAGACTCCATTTCTAGCTATTTTCTTGACCATCATGCACCTTTTTGAAGAGCTCAGCAGTCGCAAATAGGCCTGGTTTCCAAAACATTAATCTTCTTAGTGTGTAACTTTCAAAATCTGGGCTTCAGTTTTGTATATCAGGACTTCTGATGGAAGAAGTTTGTACATTCAGCTTATCAAAACTGTATATTAAAATGTGTGAATGCCTCAACATGCCAGGTGGGGTGCACTGCCCATGGTCCTGACTGCGATTTGCCAACTGGATTCTAAAGTGAAACTTCATGTGAACTAACTCTGTTTAGTACAAATAACCTCAGAAAATGAATCCCAAAGGATTTTCCAGAGAATGGTTCTAAATGAGCAACATATCTGCAATGGCCTCCTTCCCTATAAAATAACACTACAGTCCGAAGAATATTACAAACCTTAACTCAGTGACATTTAGCAGTATTTTGGAGACTGTCAGACCAAAAGTTCCAAAAACCTCTAGATTTTCTTTAATGATAGGCATGAGACTTTTCCTTATTCCATGCTGCAGAACAGTGCAGCATTCATAAATATGTAAAAGACTGGTTATTATTTTAAGTCCAAGCAACTTAGGTTTAAAAACTCCCCACACCTTTAAGAATGTGTAGCTGTTACTAATGAACTAAGAAGCTGATTTAAAAATATCATGATGGATACTAATGTCTTATTAAAATCTACCTTAATTCAGAAAATCTAACTGGAAAAGAAATATATGTATTATAAAATCCTGAAGTCTTTGGATCTTGAGAAAGTAGCAATCCCCTTAAAATCTAACTAATTAAGGCTAAGTGCAAAATTGGATGCAATTAGTGGGAAATTCAAAATAAGTGGGAGAAAACTGATATCTGAAACTTATTTTTCTTTCACGCATATTTACAAAAATTCCTGAAATTGATAGTATCTCTCCTTTGTCTTCCTCCATGTTACACACTTATTAGAACAGCAGATAAAGTAGTTCAGAAAAACAAACACTTTCTGTAGAAAGGTACATCCACAATTCTAGGGAATTCTGAGTGAAAACTTTGACTGTGGGCCTAGGGCTGGCTTTTTTTTTTTATTGAAAATGTCATGTAACTGAGACCTTTTCAATCTGTGTTCATTTTCTCAGATTGTTCTCTGCTGCCACAGTATGGTGCTCAGCTGCTGTTTAAAAACATGAAAAAGAGGATCTTTATCAGAGAATGCAGTTCTTTTCATGTACCAATATGATTGTTTGCCATGTAGAGATCTCTTTTAAAGAGTATTAAAAAAAGCTTTAAGTCGTATCTTATACTTCCTAAGAAATGAAAAACCAGTTTTCAACTAAGTACCTACTGCTTTACATTGAAAGGCTCATGTCTCGTCATGTTATTTGTATGCTATTTTGTTTTCAAAACAAAGATAAATATTGCTTTCAGTATTTGTGGATAATAGCAGCACTTCAACAGGAGCTAGCATTTTCTAGAAATACAATCTTTTTTCAGTACTATTATGATCTTCTAATATAAAATACATGAATTTAACATGCCTTAAAATAAGGATGGCCCTAGGCCTCCCTTACATGCAAGTTTGATGTCCTTCTTCATTGAACTATCCTTTGATTCAAAAATACTTTCCTAACAGTGCAGGAATGTAAGGGCCATTAAAACCACACTGCAACCAAGAACAGCTCACAAGCCACAAACAGTATCTCCCAGGTATGCTTTCTATAAATCTATTACATTGTTGTAAGCCTCAGTTCTTCTCTTCAAGTACATACGTACAAATACTTGGGGTCAACAGTGAGGATGCACTTAGCCAGCTTGAGCTACCTGAACCACACCTTTTTGCTCTACATTATCTTATAATCTGCATCAAAATATTTTCTTTTTATTTTCTCATTCCTATGTGATATAAAGATATATCCCAGATTCCTTTCTGACATACAAGCTGAAGTCTTTTTCGAGCCAGCTTTCAGCTTTCAAAGCTTAAGGACAGCAGAGATAAAGTCTTACTGAACATGTGCATGGCAAGAACAAAGAACTCCAGGATCAGCATGGATCTCTCTTGCAGAAGGCCTCAAGTGCACACCTTACTCATATACTACCAAAAAAAAAAAAAAAGACTGCTGAGCAATGGTGGGATTCACTTTGCACACAAACATTCAGCATATTTACAGAGAACTGCAAAAAGAGTTACAGAATACATTACCTGAACCAGCTTCTCCTACTAAACATGGACAGGCAATGAAATATCCAAAAATGAGGTGACAAATAAATACTTCTTTAAATCAAATTTGAGACTTTTAATTTCTTGAGTTATTTCTGTATTACCTATTACATATATACCATTACAAGACGGAAGATGAATCTGAAAGGAGGGAAGTATGTAGAAACCTCAACCCCTGATTGTGACAAGCATTTCTGTTAATTTTTGAACAGTTTATTTGTGACATGTTCAAAGTGGGAGTACATGGCTTGCAGTCTTACACACAAGTCTTAAAAATCCTGTCCAGTAGGAATACCATAATTCTGGAAAGTTATTTGAAACCATATCTATCTCATTGTGAATTTGTTTTATTCTTACACTACAAAGAGTGAATGAAGTCACTGGCTAAATCCATTGGCTACCAATAAATGGCAAGTAAATTCTTTCCATATCCTACAACCAGATCTCTTAACTTCACTCTCATCTTCAGTGGTGTCAGTGTTCTGTAGGTAAAGGTGAAACATTAGACAAGCATGCCCCTGGGAGTTTATTAAGACAAACATTTAAAAATAACTGAAATATAAGTCAACCAATAGCCAGATCTATTTATATATATATATAAGACCGAAAACATCATTACTCCTCCTTACTTTGTAAAGTAGGCTTGGCTGGAAACGCTGAGAATCTGGGCTTAATGTCTAGGATTTTTTTTTTTCCTTGTAATCATGTTGTTATAATGGTAGCACAAGATAACGGGAAAACATTAGAGCACCAGGCCTTGATCTTGCAAAGTGTTGATTGTTCTGAGTTTGGAGATTAAAGGCATTTTTACACACATTTAACTTGATGCCATGAACTGTGCCAGTGACTTCAACAGGACTATTTAACATGCTTAAGTTTAAATCTATGCTTAAGTGTTTTGCTGGATCAGAGCCACAATGCTCGATTTATACCAATTACAAGAACAGGATTTTGCCTAAGGTATTTGGAGATTTTGATACATTATATTTACATTATGTAGCTAGTATGAAGCTAAATCAATAAATAGTCCTTTTCTTTGTTAAATTAAAAGGCATAAATCCAAATCATTTGGAGTGAGCAGACTTTAAAATTGCTAGAGAAGCCTTCAATCCCAATGTCTCAGCCCTACAGGTAACAAGGGCCAGGCTAACCATCTTCTGGGTCTACAGCCAAAGAACACAGATTAAAACACAACTCCAGCCCTACAGATGCATTACACAGTCACCACTCAGGAGATCTAAATAGAAACCAACAAAAACATAGCCAAAATCCCAGCAGAGTCAATGCAGTAAAATGCTACAAGGCAAATGTAGCTAATAGCTCCACACAGCACGATTTCCCCTACATGCAAGTACATTCGTCATCACTATCAACATGGTAATTATTGCTTAATGCTGTGCTACAAAAGAGGGAAAACAAATTTCTGTAAATGGAAGTCAAAGAAGAATTAACTTATTGTAGTGTTTTCACAGACTTCTAAGGGCCATACACATCTTCAAAGTATCTGCATGTCCTTCAGGGCAACTAGGTAAATTTTAAAACCATAAAAAGCTGGGCAGTGGTGTATATACAGGACCTCAGACTTGCTTTTTTGATTGAATCATATTAATTGGTTGTACTATGTTATTTCCCAAGCACCAACCAAAAAAAGAGTCCTAGTTAGCAAGGCACTAAACACGGAAAGTGAAATAGGTGCTCCCTGTTCCTAAAAGCCTAGGGTGAAGTAACTAAAGTCAGCTGCCCAGATCTGGGGGTTGAACTGACAGTGTGGACAAAACTGGTTTGCTTCCTATTGAGATTACAGCTATCACACTGAACTGTGTGGCACCCAACCAAGCACTTCAGGACAGGAATGAGTAGACTCTGCCTCTTACCTGAAATTTGCTATTGCCATGAAACGAGGATTCAGACCCTGAAATACTTTCCTGCACTTCGGTGTTATTTCAGGTATGCCAGGACAACTGACTGGATCATTAATGTTTCTTCTCCAGCTTGAAGCCTGGACAAATCACATGTTATGCCAGCTTCTCTGGAAATGCAGGTGTACGTATCAGGGCATGGAGCAAATAGGGAACACAAAAGACATAAGGAAGACAGGTCATAGACCAGAATATAAAGTTATATGAAATGGCACTGATATAAGCATCTTGAGTGCAGAGAAGGGAACGTAACTACTTTGTGCAGTCCTGGTATTTGAAAGACCTAAGAGATCTTTTGGATTTTCCCTTCACAACTCAAAGAGATAAGGGGAATGAATGAGAAAGAACAAAGCAGAATAAGTAACATAAGAGCAGCAAATAAATGCCACAAGTCCTTTCTTGTAGTTAGCTTAGAAAAGTATAAACTAAATGAAAAAGGAAGGTTAGATTTGAGGCAAAAAAAGGGCAAGCCAGATGAAGGACAAGTGTGAAGTAAAGGTGAGATGAAGAGCCTGACATGGAAACAGGAAGAGCCATAAAGCAAAAGGCCAAACTGCACAGCTACAGAAAGCCCAGTGAAAACTTCAGAAAGGTCATTGGCTTCCCAAAGGTTTCCCTGTGTCGCTATAGGATGAAAGGGTGCAACTTGGGACCTATGGATGAAAACAGTTTGCATAGACTAACACCACCACATACAAGTCATTTACTCTCATTCCTTTCAGGACGTTTTCTTCTTAATAAAGTGGATCATAACATTTTTTTTTTCTGCAGGTCATTTCTTACCCCGATAGATTCTTTATGTTGAAATCTTCTTTTCTGCGAAGTTCCAGCTATTAAATTGGTAAGATTTGAAGCCTTCTTCCCAATTTAAGATTCTTTACTCATAGATAGACAACAATTTATGCAAATCCTTCCAGAAATTATTTTACTACATGAAACAGTGCTCTTTCTGAAATTTAAGAAATAACCAGCTTGTTAGTACATTTAGTACTAGCTAAATGTTAATATTAACTAACTGTTAATACATTTACTAACCTTGCACAACATTAATGATAAATGATTATTTTATTGAGTTTGTTTTTTATAAAACTACATATTGCTTTCAACTTAAACCAAAGTATTTCTTGTTTTTACCATGAACAGTTGTATATATCCTACAGACAGATGGCAACTTTCAACAGTAACATGGTTTCGCTTATCTTTCCTTGTCTAGGATTCCCACAAGCCAGTTTATCTCCCAGAACTTCCTTTATATTCTAACAAAGAAATTTTCCTTAAAACTGATGGTATAGAATAGCTCCTTGATATTTTTCATGTTATTTCTATAATTTTCCTGGTAGCATGCTGTGCTATTATATACTATAAATCATGTTTCATTTCAGAAAAAAATTTTGGTGGTGTTATTTTTAGGTCCAACTGTACTTCTGCTGATATCCAGTCCAGCTAAGAAAATACCTGTAGGAACATTTAAAATCTCACATACAGTTTTAGGATGACATCCATGTTGTTAATGTTACAGGAATGTCAGTACTATATGAGTAAATAGATACACCACTGAATAAAGAGAATGTGACCTGAACATACATATAGGCGCACTTTTACATTCTAGAGAAATAAGAAGTTTGGTTTACTTTTTTAAAGCATTATTTCTGTGGCCTCTTTCAGAACAAATAAATTGGCACAAATTGTATTTAGATGACATTTCAGCCTAGATGCAGTCAGATCTATTGGAAAGTACAGTATCTGATACCAACATGATTTCAAAGGTTTGATACACCACACTGAAACCTTTTTTTTTGAAGAAGAGAACACTTCTCTTTTACAGAACTGTTATTCTGTTATTACATAACCTAATGCTGAACACAGAAATGGGAATTTAACCTTAGAAAAATTGTCTAGTTTCTTTGCTTCATGCTTTAAAACAGTCATAACTGAGCAATTAAAAATGGACCAGTAGGTATCAGTGGAACTGATCAACTGTTTTTACTGGGTAACCAGTCATTTAGACAGTAAATAAGGGATATTCGGTCAATGAACCAGCAATGTGACATCTGGTGTGCAGTTTCATAGTCTTAGGCCCTAATTCTGATCTCCCTGATACCACCATAAACCAGGAGTAACTTACGTAAATTAAAAGTACACACCAAAGTGGTGTGGAATCAGAATGAAGCACCTTGTGTTCCAATCTGTTTCACTCAGTACCTCACTTCTGATTTAAATGATTGGCTCACTTAGGGAGCTCTACATTAGACATATTGCCTTTTTATTTTAAAATAGG
The DNA here is from genome assembly GCF_004027225.2 of Strigops habroptila. Classification (NCBI taxonomy): domain Eukaryota; kingdom Metazoa; phylum Chordata; class Aves; order Psittaciformes; family Psittacidae; genus Strigops; species Strigops habroptila. The sequence goes on from NC_044284.2 coordinate 55,170,424, forward strand.
TATATTTAATATTTAACAGAATTCCACATTCCAGTCTTTGCGTACTGTGGTTTGTATGTGCACTTGCAATTCTCCTCGAGTGCAATTTGGAAGCACCAGCGCCTAATGGGGTGAAAGGAAGTATCTGTCTCCAATTAATCTTGGTTCTCTTTTAAGTGAGAGATAAAATATTGCCAAGCCAGTGGTGATTTGTAAAGTGGGCTGTAGGAGTTGAGCCAGCCTCACCAAAACTAATTTAATTTATTATGTGTGATAGTAGAAATACAAGTAGAGTTGCAGGTCTCATCAATTGTCCGCACAATTCAAATATGCACAGCTAATGTAGATTATCAGCTTCAAATGACAACACACTCAAAAATTTTGCTAACTCTGAAATACTGGTCGTAACGCTACACATAACTATTACTGCACATGAGACTGCATAAGTATCATAAAATAGGTATTGTAAGTGTAAATTGAGCCTGTGCTTACATATTCACAGAAATATTAAAATTATTCCATTATATTGTTTCCATTATGTTATGCTGCGTAATACTGCACAATACGTGCAAAGATGAGAGACACATTGATAATATGCAAAAAACTAATTTCACCATTTAAAAAAATGATCACAGCTTTTGAACCTATGATCTGTTTGGACAAACCGTAGAAAGTCTGAAGTTACCTCAGGCCAACAATGGCAGAATGAAAATGGGAGTTTAAATGATACCTGGGTGACCATCATAGCTAGCTTACAGGAGAGACTATTTTCAAGACCATTTGGCACATCTAGAATGTGGGATAGCTCTCTGAAGTAAAGAGTATAAACATTAAAAGGTCAGAAATAGAACTGCTAAGTTATCCATTGACACTGGCAATGGGAATCTTTGCCATTTGGCTCTGAACCACTTTGCCATTCTGCATCCTAATGACAATTACACGTCCCATACTGATATTTCATTTTCAATTTTCACAGAATTAGTGAAAGTATTTAAGGAGTTAATGGAGGCATAGTACTTTCTTTAGAGAAAATATGAAATTAGATTAGAAATTAGATTGCCTTGAAAACATTACATGCAGTAAAATGTGCACTCAGAAAGCCTTCAGGAGTAATCATCTAAGCATGGTTTCTTGTGACTTGCATTTTACCATTCCATGACAAAGAAAAATAAAATTTAAAAACCACAAAGATCTGTGGTGAGATTCTGTTCTTTCCAAGAGGCACAGTTCAAAACTTCATTATCCAGAAGTGAAATTGTTTCAAACCATTCTCCATCCTCGCAATCACAAACTGCTGTAAAATTCCCTGGAGTGAACCAGAGGGTATTGGTGGCTCCATGGCAGCCCAACAGATATGCTACAGCCTTCCCCTAACATACTACCCTGCTTCAGGCCTGTGTCCAGCATGAAGACTTTAGAGTTTGTCCTCAGATGGCATCTTTAAGTTACCTTTCACCATGTGCTACCAAGGGTATCGTCCCTTTGCCAGGAATAGAACTTCTAAGGGCCTCTTTATGCCAATCTGATTCCTCTTACCTTACATAAGGGGCCAGAGCAGGAACAGAGCTCACTTTCTTAGCTCTAAATCTATCCTATATGGCACGCAATTCTCTAAAGTACAGCCAGCTTCTGCTTTTACGAAGAGCTGTGCAGTGAAGACTGAAGGATCCTGTTTTTCACCATTTAAAGATGTATGATAGCAACAAAGCTCAATGTTAAAATATTTAACTCACAGAGATCTTATGGAAATTGTCTATTCAAGCTCAGCAAAGACATAAAATTACCAAGCTGTTCGAGGACAGTTGTGTGTGGAGAAAAGCCAGAAATGCTCTGAGATTGTAATGTTGCTTACAAAGATTACAGCACAAGCCTGATTCAGAAGCTTTTTACACAGATCAGCATGGTGAGCTGCAAAATGTTACCATATCAATTTCTGCAAAACATACTCTGTGTGTACATATAGCTATAAAATCAGGACTTACACACAGCACATTTCCTGCCACATTTTGAATGGCATCTGTTTGTTTGGTTTGCTGAAATATGAAAAATAATATTTAGCAACTACTGGTAACACAATGTTAACAAGATTTAAGAGTATAGCTCTGTCTGTCAAAATGCAGATAAAAGACAAATCCTTCTATCTCAGTGTTTTAATCAGTCAGATCAGGGGTTTGATGAATATGCAAATGTGACTGTTTATACACTATTTTCAGTGTGAAAGGAAACAAATTCAGTTTCGTTACAGAATTAATGACAGCTCTGTCCTCTAAGATTAATAATTAAAACCCTACACACATTAAGACGATAGCGCTCTTTCCTCCACTCTCTGAAGATTTTACTTTTCTATTTTTTTAATACCCTTTTCCCTTATAGTTGTTTGTCCCCCTAATTGGAATGATTAATAATTAATGCCAGCTCACGGATATCTAATAGTCATCTTTAAAACAAGAACTGTACTTAACTGACAAAAGAGTTAAAAAACACTTTCTTTTGTTAATTCTTGTTTTACTCTTTATAAGTGATTTTTTTTCCTCCAAGTTTTATGCCACCATAGGGATATCACTGGCCTGCTATAATGCTGGCAGCCTTTTATTTATTCCAGTGCAAATTATACATATGATTTTATTCTGATTTTCACAATACACACTGAGATTCTTTTTAAAGCCCCAGCTGCTGGGATCAGCAGCCTTCATAGGAATCACAGCTTTCTTTTTCTGACACACACACTACAAGTTTAGGTCAAATCTCAAGGAAAATATTAAGACAAGAGGCAAGTGCACTATAAAGTCTGAGAAAGTGAAAGTAAAAAACAAACAAACAAAAAAGCAAAAAAAGGAAAAAAACCCAAACAAATAAACCCACAAGATTTCAGCTATTATTTTTTAATCTGACGATTTCTGAGTTGATCTGGGAGCGGCTGAGTCATGCTTTCCAAATCCTCAGAACAGGCAACATTTCAGAGAAAAGTTATAGCAAAGTGAGCAGAAGTTCAGCCTTTACCATCAATCCTCCTTCCTGCACCAGAAGAACTATCACATTTCATTTTCATGAGGCCGCTAGAACCTATACTGACTCCACTAGACCCCTTTTAATTTAATATCACCAAAAAAAAGCAGGCATTTGTAAGATTAAATAAGATAGCTAGCTTGCATATGTTTTGCATTGTTTTACCAAGAAAAGCTATATTCTAGTTCAAATGACACATATTTCCTTCAAAACAGAAAAGCTCTTCCAGAAAGACAAATGGACAGAGTACTCCAAAATCACATTTCTTCAATAAAGCTGTTTCAGTTTCATCTTTTAATGTCTTTAGACATGGGAATTTCACATTGCCTTGCATATTGCAAAGGAAATATTTTACATTAAATTAAATTAGCATTTGTCTTTACTTCACCATTCAGGTACAGTACCTCATGTGTCACTGATAGCAGTAAAACAAATATGTGCATGTGTGTACTTTAGCAGGGATGATGAATTACACTCTGTAAGCATTTAAGGGTAGACATTCATAATGAAGCCTGCTAGTTGGCAAGCATGCCTATTACTTACCACACTGAGTCCTAGCGATTCTCTGCAAAAGTAGTCCATGTTCCTCCTTTGTAGGTTGTCAAGATAGTGCTGAAGGCGAGTATAAGTGTAGGGGTAGCAGTAAGCAAATTGATAAGTGTCATCCTCTCGGTCAAAGCAAAAAGCAAATGACATGACATAGTTCTTCCTGTGGTCTGGGCAGCGATAGTAATACACATTTTTAGAGGGTATTCTTTGCCTAAAAACCAAAAACAACACATATATACATTGACATATATATATATATTGACATAAGAAATCTGAACAAAAAGGCTATGTGAGACTCAAATTTCCTCTATTCAAATAAAGTGGAACAGCTTGAACATCTCAGGACCTGGTGAGCACATCCCAGAGCCTGCATTTCACTCATTCAACCTCCATGCCAGGGGCCTGTGCATGGAACAACTAACGTGCCAGTGCACCAGTCGCCACAGGGACTGCAGCTCTCAGAGTCACCATAGCAGGGGAGAGTATCACATAACCAGAGCAACCCACTCCCATAAAGTGAAAGGGATGCACAGGCAGCTAAAGTATCCTTTGCTATCAAGCTGATGCAGTCTCATACTAGTACACATGCTTCAGCCAAACCTCTGGCTGGAGTGTGGCTACATCCTTTGGTACAGGTCTAATCACCGCCACAGAGAAGAGGCATAATTAGGGAAGGAATGTCAGTATAAGGCAACATTGACAGAACTGTTACTGAAATTCAGGACATCTTTACGTTTTTATTATCCTTGATAGTCAGGGGATACATTTAAGCCTAGCCAATGAATAGAAAAAAAGATAAATTCTTGAGGTGGTGAAAAAACCCCACACCCAGACAAAAAACTTCATGTATGTAAAATAACCTGGTCCTAAATTAGAAAGCAAAGAGAAAAGGGTATTTGGTACTTCTCCAAATTGGATTGCTGCCCTTCTCGAGAGTTCTGGCTTAGCTGACAAGACAAAAATGAATATACATGATGGTAAATTATTACAATAAGGACATTTCTGGCAATATTATGAAGTTGGTATCTGTTTAAGAAATAACAAAGGTCTGCCTGCCACCTTTCACGCAGCTTCAATTGTTCTGTTATTTCTCAACATAAATGAATAATATTTCAGAGGTAGATCAAAAACTTGCTCTGTGGACTAGAGATGTTCAATATTTCTGTTTGCACCCTTGATTCCATCAATAGATTTTTTAGCTTTATTTAGACAGGAGATTCTCTAGTCATACCATGCAGTTGTAATTTGATGTAACTAACTGAACAGTCAGGTTTGACAACAAAACACTATGGTCCTCCAGACTCTAACTGATTCAATTACACAACATTATAAACTGGTCTCATCTAATGATTGGAGCAGATCTCAGCTAAACTAGGATCATGGTGAGAGAAAACATAATAAGATTTACAGACATAGCAGTAGTAATGGACCTCTGTATAATAGTTCCAAGAAGCTGGTCTACTGCAAAGCATCAGTTTTGGCCTTTCATTGCTAATATGAAATAGAGAACAAAACCCTCTCATTATGCCAAAGTACGTGTTTGCCAATTAGCAGCAGCTAAGGAGTCTGATCAGCAAGACTCAGGATCTACAAAGAGAAACAGAAAGGAATTGAGATATTCTTGAAAAAGTACAATAAGGAGCCAGTGATGCAGTTAATAAGACTTCAAATAAGAATTTATTTGTCCATATTATTGCCTTGGTTTTTGAACATTCGGGGCTTCAAGAATTTACTTCAGCATCAATGTGCCCAGGTGGCCAAGAAGGCCAATAGCATCCTGGCTTGTATCAGAAATGGTGTGACCAGCAGGGCCAGGGCAGCGATCGTCCCACTGTACTGGGCACTGGTGAGGCCACACCTCGAATCTTGTGTCCAGTTCTGGGCCCCTCACTACAAGAGAGACATTGAGCTGCTGAAGCGGGTCCAGAGGAGGACAATGGAGCTGGTGAAGGGTCTGGAGCACAAGTGTGGTGAAGAACAGCTGAGGGACCTGGGGTTTATCCTGTAGAAAAAGATGCTCGGGGGAGACCTTATCTCTCTACAACTACCTGAAAGAGAGTGTAGTGAGGTGGGGGTCGGTCTCTGCTCCCAAGTAACAAGTGATAGGACAAGAAGAAATGGCCTCTTTTGCTGCAGAAGGTTTAGATTGGATATTAGGAAATATTTCTTCACCGAAAGAGTTGTCAAGTGCTGGAACAGGCTGCCAAAGAAAGTGGTGGAGTTGCCACCCCTGGAAGTATTTAAAAGACATGTAGATCATAGAATCATAGAATAGTTAGGGTTGGATGCGGTGCCTGGGGACATGGTTTAGTGGTGGACTTGGCCATGCTATAATTCTATGATTTTTGGTTAAATAAGGAACTTGCTTCTCACTGAGATCTCAAAATTATTTTTTTAAGGCACAAATATGAAGGACAGAAAAACAACTGTTTTAATTTTTTTAAGAAGTATCAGTAAGGGGAAAATGCCACCAGCTGTCTGCATGCAGTGCACTACCGTAATAGGTTTCTCCAGTATCTTAACATATTTCTATCATTCACCCTTACTCTGGAGTGCTATAGGACATCCCTCATTTGATCTCAAATCAAGCAGATGATATGGCAGTGGGTAAATGTATTCTAGGTCCCAGTCCTCAAACCGTAATGCAAGTTTAAACAGTATGTTGCTGAGTTGTTGAACTTTATTTGTTTCCAAATTAGCATGGGAGAAATAACAAAGGACAAGCCTTGCTTTATGCTATAAAAATTTCATGTAAAATGAGACCAATAGGAGGAAAATCGGGATTTCAGAAAGGCTAATGCTAATTGAAATTCATCTGCTGATAGTTAATGTTTAAATGACACATAGTTCTCCTTGGTTCAATAACTTTTTACTTTTAAGCAAGTTGAAGACAACTTTGTTAATGCATTAAAGGCACTTTTGATATTTCATTCCCTTTCCCCTTCATTATAGAAGCTAAGCATCTGTTTTATTATCCACTTTGACACATCACTTTATGGCTGCATTTGGCTATTATGGCTAATCTTGATGTCTAGGACATCTGGTATTGACATTTCACTATCTGGTGTCTGACACAACAGCAGAAACCATCCTCAGTTCCTAGGTTTAAATTCATCCTCTCAGGGCAGAAAGTGCCCAAACTCTTAATTCAAACCATATCTTCCAAAAATAATTATAATAGTACTCCTGCCACTGCTAATCTATTTTTATCTCTCCTAGCACTTTGTCACTGCTAATCTATTTGTGAGTCATATAGAGAAAGAAAGTTAGTGTTTAGATACCAACAACACATCTTTACACACTGGAGCCTAATCAGATTGAGATCTTATCAGGGAATTAAAGGCAAAAAGGAAAAAAGGGATAGAAAAAGAAAGAAGAGAGACACAGTGCTAGATATCACCAACTGAGTTTTTGATAACGAAAAGACATTGCTCAGTTCTTGAATTAACCTTTGTGTCCTAGACGCACTATTGTTTACTCTTTCCCTTTTTTGTTCTATGCCTTCTGGAAAAGGACACCCACACACTGTGGCAGCAGCTGCTCCTATTAATTTAAACCTATTACAAAAATTAAAATTAAACCCAATTACTTTGGCTGGTTTATAGCCGGGGAACGGCTTAGTCTGATTGTTCCCTCTGGTTATGGACAAAAACAATATTCCTACCTACAGGCAGCTGCCAGTGGAATACTAATGCATCTAGGGCCTGGCAGGAGCAGATTCAGAATGCAGAGTCTAACTGCATTTCTTACTAGAGAAAAATATCTTATCATGGATCTGCAGAAATGCACCAACTTCTCACACTGTAAGTCACAATGAAGCCGATTTGTAGTTAGAGGTAGGAAAGCAAAATGATGGAACAAAGCCTAATGCTCGGATTTGCCATTTTGCATTTCCAGGAAGCTCACACTAAGAAATACACCCTGCTAATTGATACACAACTGCCTGGATTTCAGCGCTTCTCAATGGTTACTTAAAGGAGAACCACCCCAATTCTAAGAATGGCCACAGAGAATAACATGCACACAACTAATTTCCAGTCTGTTTTTAGAAACATATTTACAGAAATGAAGCTTGATATTTCGCATAATTTTGAAACAAATTCAGACTGCCTAATCTTAAAGGCAATGCAAATTTCTTTCTTTCAAAGGAAGATGGAAGCACAGAAATTAAGATTTTCTCTTTATTTTGACTGTCATAGTCCAGTGACAGTCAAAGGCTTGAGCCACTGGATTTGAGTACCTTCTCCCATCTGACCAGGTAGCGCTCCACCCCAGGAGATTTACTCCAAGGGTGAATGTACATCTCCTTTTCTATTCCTATATGTTTGCAGTCTGGAATCAGGACATTTACTCTGTTTTGGTAGCATGCAGTAAGATGAAATTGTTCAGTTAAAAAAATAAAATTAGAGTCCTTATTTAGCCTCAAAAACTTGAGATCTTCAGAGGCACCAGGATTTCACTCTTTACTACAACAGGCAGTGAAGGGTATAGCTAAGTTTTGAAAATTTTATCTTCACTATACTTCTATTTTTTAGACATAATTTTAATTTCAACTCTAATAATTTTGATCTCAAAGGAAAACTTTATTTTTTATATATATATATATATTTATTTTTTTTTCCTCTGCTACCTTATTTCCCGTTGAAAATTAGGAGTTAATCAAGACTTTGGAGAAAAAACACTAGGGGGTGGCAAGGGTTCTGCTGTATGGTATCTGTTCTTTAAGTTTTAAACACATAAGGGTGCTAATCAAATCTTTTGGTGGTACCACAACACAAATAATTAGTAAATAACAATCTTTGGAGCGCTTCCCTTCCCCCCAGTTGCATGACCAAAGCAGGGAGCTCTTGCTCAGCCAGATTCCCAATGACTTTAATAAGCAGCATAAACAGTCTTTGGACTGCTTTTAATATGGCACTCATGAAGTAATTATTCAGTTCCTTGCCTCTACAGGATTGAGTTAGACATATTACAGTCAGTAGACTTCAAAGTAAAATGACGATCTTTGGAGGAAAAACAAAAAGCTGCAGGTGCTGTGAAAGATCAGTGGCCAAAAGAAAAATTAAGTAACCTGACTTGTAGAGAAATGCTCAAGTGAATCCGATTGCAATGTAGTGTTAGCTGTGGTGACACACTGTGGTGATCATTTTCAATTGCCATCAATCTGCAGATGTAGGGATGCAACTTAACGATCTTACAAATTTCCAAGCTTGTGTATACAATTCAGAGGGGTGGGCCCAAGTCTCAAACTCAGAGGAAATTAAGTCTAAATTTTAAAGGCCTTTGAAGCACAAAACCTGATTCCAATTCAACTTTGGAAAATAATCTTTAGGTATTCATTGACACTGCTGAAAACACTAGATCTATCGACTGCTTCTCAGTGTTTGAGTTTTATTCTTAAAGCTGGATGTCCCTATTTATTAACTGCAAGAAATCAAAAAAAAATCTGGAGAAAATATAAGGGTGTTATTCATACACTGCAAACTCCTCTTCTGTGAGACAGCTCTTTCAAATTGAAGGCCTTACTATCTTGTTTCTCTGTTAGTCTAAGCCATTATTTTTCTTCTTGATTATTCATGTTGACAAGTGGAGCTGACCATCTTCAAAATTCTGAGCTTACTTGTGACAAAATAAGTTTGTAGGGTTTTTTCTTGCACATGATTTTATATTTGATTCACAGAGCATGGAGTGACAGTGAATATGTCAGATGGTGTTATATATTTTTTACAGACAACTGAATGGGTTTTGGCACAGCTAACACAGTTTCAGACACTGCAAAATAAGTTGTGTTTTTATTCTTCCTAATATGCATTCGAATGTTCTCCAAATGTTTTTATCATTTTTAACACCTCAAGGTTTTCTACCTCGACCAATACCTGGTTTCTTCTCCTTAAGTATAAAAATACTATGTAATTCAATGGCTTTCATAAAAATCAGGAAATCTACACATTAAGTATACACCTTTCAAGGATTAAGGTTAATTAAGTATCCTCTATAAAGATTGCTATGGAATTCAAACAATAGTCAACTGTACAAAGATTGCTTGAAAACTCTCTGCATTCTTCACAACTTCAAGGGGAAAAAACTCAATTTTCTACTTCTTTTTTTTCTCTAAAACTTAAATAATTAACCAATAAAAAGTCAAATTTTTTTTTTTTTTTTTTTTTTTTTTTTTGAGAACTTCTGCGTTTTAAATATTCATAATAAACATGTTACTGGGTACGTGCATCAGTGCTTACTAGTGAGACCTGCGCATCAGGTAGATCATTCCCATCAGAAATACTAAGATAGTGAAAATATCCTGAAAGTACATTATTGCTGTTTTAGAACTTGAAAGCCAAAACCTAGAAACAGAACTGCATGAGGAAATGTCATGAGAGTAATTCCCCACATTTCAAACATGCATGGATACATTCAGGTAGAACTTGCTAAGAAAAGTTTTTAGCAAAACTGTATCTTCAACACAGTGCAGTGTTCTGACAAGGAAAATCCAGCGAGGAGGAGAAACAATAAACAGAAAATAGCAGTGAGAAATGTCCTTTGCCCTGTGTTTGTGGAATACCTTACAGAAATGTGGTCCTTGCCTACAAGCCAGTCTTCTAGGTCCTACAATAATACCAATAACAAAACCAACAAAACCATTCTACCTAAAACCAGAGAGAAATAATTTTTAAAATTACTTAACTACTTTGTAAGCCGCTTCATAGTAGACAAGACAACAGTGCATCCTGAAATGAAGTGTTGTTGCAGGTTCTCCAAACCTCAATACAGTTTTGTGGAAGGAGGTTTCCTGAAAAGCCGTCCATTGGTCATCACTTGTCTTTCTCCCCTAGACATAAAACAGGCTTACACAGCTGAAAGTAAAATCCAAAAATCTTCTGCCAGCAGCAGGTACAAGTGAAGTCTTCAGTGGACAAGTAGCAAATTTACCTTCTTTTCTCCCTCCAGCAAACCAAAGCTGTACTCTCTCCTCCATCTTTTGTTTATTCTGTTCAGTTGCTAAATCTTAAACTGCAGTTCCTTTCCACTGAAATAGCAGTTCCAATCCTGAAATTATTCTATATAAACTCTCTTTTAAACTGCAGGGATAATGAATGTTGCTGACTTTTTCTGCTATCAAAATATGATTTGTCTATTGACCACAGGTGTTCCAGCCATGCATTGCTTCAAAAGCAGTATCTTTATGCAGTGCTTATAAAGGAAAGAAGAAAGAGAGAGAGAACAGATGACTTTCCACAAAAATACTAGAACAAGAAAAAAAAACAGTAAAGTTGCGATCCTCTGAAGATGTCATGAATGCAATAGAAAGATGCAGGAGCCAGCATTTCTGTTCTGAAATGCAGGTATGGGGGGCGTGGTGGTGGTGAGTGATGGGGGGGTAAAGGGGAGGGACAATCAAAAACTGAGTAAAAAAAATATTGTTTTAAAGTATTTACATTGGCAAACGTGAATCTGTGATAAGAAGCACTGAGTAAGGTAAACAAAGAAGGAAGAAAGAAGAAACAGTGCCTCAGAATACTGTACCACTGTAGTTTTCAAAGTTTGGAACATACAGAAAAGAAAAAGAAAGCTTTTGGAAGCAATTGAGAAAGAGTAGCCACAAATACCATTGAAGAAGTGGGAGAGATTTAAAAGAATTAAGTAGCATGAACAACGTTGTACCGGGAAAAGGTGAGGACAAGAATCGCTCCACCTCAGCGCAATGCTTGTCCTAACTTTGACCTATACTAGACTCTGGCTATGGAAGGCAAGTCTACCGACAACTTCAGAAAATAGTTTGAATATACTGACATCAGGAAGAAAACAAGCATATAAAACCCAGAAGAGTGTCACTGACCAGATCAGAAAGGAAGATAGTTTAGGAGGCTGAAAGAAGGAGACAAGATTCGCACACCACAAGTATACCAGCTTCAAATTGGCCAGAAACAAGGTAATGGAATGGCTTAGAATAAATGTTCATTTTAGGCCTTCCCCTTTTGCCAAAGAATTTCACAAAAAAATTTACCATTATCATATAATTTTAATGTCTTCGTGTCCAAATTTGACATTTTACTCTATTGTTCTTTCCTGTTTCCACTGTAATCTGACATACAAACCCTCCAGATTATGTTGACTAGAAAACACATACTTACAGGATCATACGGGATATAAAACTGAATCCTTGCAATGTTTTGGAGCACATGTTGGCCTGGGAATGAGGGATCAACCTCAATCCCAAATTCAAGTCCCTGAACTGCACTACCAGTAAACCACTGGGTCAGCTCTAATAGCCTCTTAGCCTCAATTACCTAATTAGCCTTTTCTTCAGTCTCCTCTTCTCTCTTTCCCATCTGTTCATCTATTCCCACCACTCCCTGTTCTTCTGCAAGAATAATTTTTAAAATCTATGTTAACTTCATTTAGGTTAATCTCAGGTGACTTCTCCTCCATGCAAGAATAATTTATAAGTCTCATAAGAGCCCCAACTTGAGAAAGTATTTCAGTAACATCTGAATTTTGAAACCCATATTTAAAATCTTGATGATTTCACAGTCTAAATACAAAGTTGATATTGTTAATGTATGTCATTTTGATGTCAATTTTAACTAACTACCAAAGGAAGGAGAATGGATATGAAATAGGCTTTTAGCAATTGTAGCTTGGTTGATACTGAGCTGCCCTTAGCAAGATCTGAAACCCTCTGGAAGCCTTAGCCTTCCCGATGTATATTATTGGAGATAAAGATCAGTGCATCCCTGATAGTAGATGATGTATGAGCAGGATAAAGCCAAAGAAAACAGGAAATTGTCATCATGGATCAGACTTTGTTAGCTGGGCAAACTTACCCATAATATTATGCTTTATCCTATCGTCTGTCTCCACGCAATGAAGACTGAGTTCAGTAATTCATTTTAAATGTCCCATTTCCTACGCCTTCTAGCACCTTGTTCATTTTTTTTCTACCATAACAGCATCTCAAATGGCTTCTGTTATGGAACTGCCAACAGCAACATTCAGGTTTTTTCCTTTCATTTAGAGGATAAGATTTTTGTGTGGTTTCCTCCAAATACTAAACTTCTCATTCATCGGGCCTGAACCTTCTTTATCCAAGTAACTTGTTTAGATCACTTAGAAGTTTCTAACAGTGTGCTACAGGCTTAAATTACTTAAGTAATTACATCATTTGTAAGTGTTACCGCCTAATCCTTCACCTTTCTCCCCAGATCATTAATAAATGTATTTAGCATATGACCTGATAGGTAACTTTAAGAAATGCAGCTGCTAGCCTTTTACTGTGATGAAAACTGACCACTTAGCCCTCTGCCTTTTTGTTTCCTTGTCAGTTTTTGATCTATGATAATACTTGCCCTGTCACCATATGTGACTACTTAGCCTTTGTAGCAGTGTCTTGTGACAGACTTTGTCACAAGCTTTTAAAAAGTCAAAATACATTATGTCAGGCAGCGCGCCTCATAAGCCTGGTAGCTGAAACCTAAAGGTGAGGAAACATTCCCAGGAATTCCGAAGGGGAAAGTGCACCTTGGTATCTGATGGAATAAAAGAGAGATAAACAGAAACAACTGGTGAGCAAGCGGGAAACACCTTGTTTTGGTACATATTGCAATCATATTTCTGAAGGGCATTTCTGTTACAAAGGGAATTACTTCATCACATGGAGAAAACGTAGGAAATCTAGGTCAGCTAGCTCTAAGTAAGTCAATCCAGCATATTTAGTACCAAAATACAAAAGTTACACCTTAAAGAAAAAGGAAAAAAACAGGAGACTTGAGTTAAAGTCTTTTGCAAGATGCGTGAGCACCAGAAGCTGCTTAAGCCTCTCTGATGAACTGAGAGCCTGTGCCTGGTTCTCAGCACTGTGCTTAGTCTTCCAAGGGCTGAAACAAAATCCATCAGCAGAGGGGTAGAAGCTAATGGGAACGGTGGGTGAGAGCACCACAGACCACAAAGAACCCAGAATCGTGGCTAGAAGAAGCAGTACATGTGGCTAGCATGGAAACATATGGCTGGAGGAGTGAAGAGCAGCTAACAAAAATACATCACATGTATTAGCATGAGGTTAGCATAGCTTCAGTTTGGGTTCTCTACCTGGCAATACTTGCTAATCTCTAACTGACAGGACATAGGTTAAAACAACTGGCCTTGCTAGATGAAAACACTACTTGCATCAATTATACCTCACGAACTGGTTAGTGCTACTCTGAGCACATTGCTTGTCACACTTCTCTGTAGTCCTGCTTATGAAAACATTGCTTATTTTACCATCAAAGTCCTTTTTGTGAGTGGGGGAAATCTCTAAGCACCTCAGTACACTCAGGACTGGTTTCTGGGAAAGGGATGATGTCAGCATGTTTGTAGTCACCCTCTCAAACTCAAACCTGGCCCTTGTTGCTGTTAACTAAGTCCAGGGAAAAAGGGTTATCTTAACCTTTTTATTCTCCTCTCCTTCCTACACGGCTACGACACCCGAGCACTGTCAGAGGCAGGATGCTGGGCTAGAGGGATTTTACATCTGATCCAGTGTGGCCATTCCTATTTCTTTTTCTGGGCACATTCACAGAGTCATGAGAAATGTAGTGAGACATGATTTTTCCTTGCTGAAGCTGTTCTCATTAAAGTCTCTCACATCACGATCTTCCAGGTGTTTTATTATTCCCTTTTAAACTCCTGTTCCGACCATTTGCAATGTGCAGATGTAATGCTTACCGGTCTAAATATAGGATAAACCCCAGATACTTGCCAACCCTCTGGAACAGAGCTTGGTTTTAATGAGAGTGCATATCTTTGTTAGCAGTTCAGCTAATTCATTCCTAAGCTTCTTCCAAATTCTTTTATACATAAATCATGTGGGGCTGATGATTTACTGCTTTTTAATTAATCAATTTGCTCCATCTTCTCAATTTCTGATAGTGCCTCATCTTTATTCCCAGAAAAGAGCAGGTCTAAGATAGGTACCTCCAAATTTTGTTTGCTATAAAAACTGATTTATGATGGAGAATCACCTGATTTCTTTGCATGAAAGCACATAACTTTAAAACATGTACAAGATGCAACAATGTGAGAGCAAATAATTTAAATTCAGCATTACAAACTTTTTATTTTTTCCCCAGGCTACACATCTTGCTCATACACAAGTTTTATTTTCTATTCCTTCATATTGCTTCATTCCATCTTCCTCTGTTAAAAAACTACTTTATAACAACCCCCTCTCCTTCAGAGTGTTGCAGATTAACTCTCCCCAAGCATGCTCACATTTCTCCTGCTACAGGGAGATTCTGTAAGTCTCCCATTTCTTCCCCATACCAGCATGTGGCCTGTTAGCAATAGCAATACTGCTTTTCCAGGGCTAAACTTGCATTGTGTTGTGCAGACTTGCCTTTTGTGTCCTCCATTTACCCCTTTCAGAGACAGCAGTCAGAGAGATCATATTAAACACAGAGTGGGGGGGGGGAAGAGAAACCTGGAAGGAAAAGTCTCCGTTTTCTTAGCTAAAAGGGGAACAATAAATACGGCAAGCCACTTGCTTGAAAGTGAACACACATGTGCAACAGGACTTCACTACTCTGGCTCACAGACCAAGAGCTACTGCTTTATATATACACCCTGGCTGCCCAGCTCTGACACATGCTGATCTTGCTCCTACTCCACTGAGCCCAGCTTCAAGAAGAAAACATGTAGATGGCCACCTAGGTGTTAAAGTTCTTATTTTAATGGCAGGGGGGAAACCTGAGATTTTCTTGTTACTTAAATTCTTTGCTATCATATTCACAGGGGTCTTTTTGCCAGCTGAAACTAGTTCAGAAATAACCTACACAGGCTTTCTTCCCCAGGTAATAGAGATGAAACCAATGCAAAGGTGCTGGCCTCAGTCTACAGGGGAAATTTCCCTCATCCTGTTTTTTCAAACATTCCTAGTTGCTGACCCACAGAGTAGTATTGATCTAAGAAGAGACTAAGTATCCTGGCCCCTCGGTCACTTCTTATTTACAGTAGACATAGAAACATGCAAGCAGAGGTAAAAAGCTCAGAGCAGAGGGACCAGGCAGCCAGAAGCAATTGTACACACATGGGATTTCTCATCCTAACACAAAGTTAAAAAAAATGAGATGCTGCAATGGTTGGTGCTGTTGAAGATAGGAGAAAATGAAAAATGGTATGCGTTGCACTAATCTTGTTTCTCCAAACTGTATGCGTGATATCAACCAGGCCACTCCAATTTTTCAAAGTAATAGTTCTAGCATCATTTTTCTTCATAGCCCTTAAAAAAAAATATTCATTTTCAGAAAAGCTTGTGTTTTGGTTTGGTTTTTTTTAATCTCTACCTGAACAATCAGTATCAAAAATGGAGCAACTGCAATCCTTATGCATATTTTAAAGTACTGTCCCATTTCACCGTGCTGAGTTTGTTTAGACTAGAAGACCATTACCTCCTTTACCCTCTTCTGCAATATAACTAGACATGACGGTGAGGCAAAGAGAAATGTAGGATACACTTTGTTAAATTACACAGAGTTTTATTTAGCCTTGACAGACTCTTCATATTCTCTTGCTGCTAAAGGTAATGACAAAGTTCTAGACACTTTCCTTCCTCTTTAAACTGTTATAAAACATAGCGAGAGAATGTACACACTGCTCACAGGTCATCAAGGAGGCTGATACACCATGAGAGTATGGTAGGAACTGCAAACGCAACGTGACTCACAATATACAAGTCAGAGAGCACTAATGCAATGCAGAATTTTATGTCTTGCCAACAAAAGTATTTTTTCTGTGCTCTCAGGAAATGTAACCAGTTTGAAAAACAAGAGACCTTCCCCGCTCTTCGCATCTCAAAGATTCTCCAAGCCAAATCTACAGCAAATACTGGGAAAAGGTATGGAGATTTAAAGCAGGTAGCCTGAGCTATAGCAGGAGCTATATGCACCTGCAAAAACTATGCCTTCAATGATTTCTAGGTACACATTGTAAGGCTCCAGAGAGGTTACTCTTAAAAATCACTGTTCAAATATTTACATTTCTAGAGCCTAATCAATGAGATTATCTAAGCAGATGTTTCACTAGTTGCCAGCCCAGGTGCATAACCACGTATTCCTAATAGTCTGAAATAAGTGCGATGCCATAAGATTACAGATGAGGAAAAAGTGGGCAGATAAAACCCTAGAAGAGAGTCTTAGGTCACGGTCTCTAATGATAAAATTAAGAAAAGGAAATACAGAAAAGATCCCGAGATGTTGTTTTGTGTTTCTCAACATTGCCTGCACTGATAAGCACTAACAATTCTAAAATGTAATGTAAATATTGAGTCATACATAGAAGGCTTCAGTGAGAACTATGTAAAGTGAAATACTATCGATTCTATCAGCTTTGTCTTTCTGGTTTGCAAACAAAATATTAGTAGGTAGCAGTCATGTTCCTCAGTTAGTTTCAGGCTTTTACACTGCTGTTACCATCAGCATTGTTGCACTACTCTGCATACAAAATATTAACCCATAGAGAAGCCAGTAGGAGTGTTGTGGCCTTTTGCTTTTATTTGAACTAAGGTTTCCAGAGGATTATTTTACATGTGTCCCAGGAACTCATCTGTTCCACATTTCAGAAGGTTTGGCCTAAATACTAACTTCCATTTTAAACAAGTAAAGCTTTGTAGGACTGGCACTGCTAAAATTTAGAGTCTATACTGAAGTAAGGCTTAGATATTGAAACAAAGCACCTAAAAATCTTCTAAGTAAGTGTCAAGAAAGAGTAATATTTGTGCTCAGATAAATAAAAAGGCAGGTGCAAATAAGAGAAAGCAGCATACACATGGGATACAAACAGGTTTTTTAAGCAAATTGTCTTCAAAACGCTCCATATTCTGTGTATTTCCAGGAGAATCACAGGACATTTGTCAATACACTTGTAGGAAATGTTTGCAAGAGTACTTGACATATAATTTATACAGCTATCAAGTTAAACACACAAATGGTGAAAATGTACGTTGTAATAACCTTAAATATTTAAAGGCTTTTCAAGCAGGAGTCACAATTTCGTATCTGTTGTTTTTTTCGGGCTATACCATGTATCAAACATTGTCCCTCTGGCCTTAAAATGGCACAAGAATGTACTGAGGTGTTATATATACATAGATTTGTGTGTGTTAGCTATTATGGCTAGCATTCTAGGAAATTTAGTCATGTAATACTGAAATTTAGCCATGTAATACTGAAGATAAAAGGTATGGTATTTTCACTGTGATAATAGGGAAAATTTGATGCACATGCACGTGTACTTAATTAGAAAAATTGCATCAAGCTATTACTTAGCATAGTGTTAAAGAATGGTTTGAAATGTTTGTAGAAGACTTTGCATCAATCTCATTTTGCCTACAGTTGTACATTAACTTAGCTTTAAGCAGATGCACAGTCCTGCTGAATGTGAACCACAGTTTCAAATAGGATTCATAAATTAGGGTTAAGCATTAACAGACAGGAAGGTAGATGCCATTTCCTATTCCATTAATGGCTATAAAAATTCAAGCATGGGAAAAAAGAAATTCTGAAAAGTCTTAAAAGTTAACAGCTAACTTTTAAAACATACCAAAACAGAAGAACAAATATTGTTTCTATTTTCATGCACTATCTATATATAAAACCCCATATATAACAGGGGTTTGGAACTAGATGATCTTAAGGTCCTTTCCAACCCTAACTATTCTATGATTCTATGATATATATGTAACACTTTAAGTCCCACATCTCTAAAACTGAAAATGTAAACAGAACAAAAGCTCTTTGAAGGTATTATCTAGATTAAAACTGGGGAGGGGGAGGGAATGATAAATATTATGTCTTACAGCATTTTCAACTGGATGTGATCATGGTCATATTCCTTTCTGAATCTCTGTCTCAGAAACATTAAACTTGATGTTCATTAACCATGAGGGCCTGGCTAGCTAAACCATTTACAGCAGATATAATACATGCTCCATACACAGTAATGCTAATGTAGATAATGCGAATCTGCAGTATTCCTGATGTCCAGATCACTGGAGTCTCCCATCAGGAGATGAGCGTGCCTGGTTTGTGTTTGTCCCGTGCTGACTGTAGAATGTGGACATATGTTCTTAAGGGAACGGGGTAAAAGGCCAAGCCATTCTCATAACTCAAGCAAACCAAATCTGAACCCAACTTTAAATGACAGATCAGTTTGCACTGTTGCTGCTCTCAACCAGTTGCTAGCACTAATTTGTTAGACTGTAGTATGGTTTTAAATTACAAGACACAGCTATCTCGCAGCCAGCCTGTACAAAAACTGCCTATCACTGATATTATTTTAAAATTACTAGGATTAAATTGAAAACAGACAATATAAATGGATGCATAAAACCCCCCCCAAAAGTATTGTTTTAAATTGAAATTATGAACATTGGAAGAGAAATTAAGTGACCTCAGGAACACACAGGAATAGCACACAACAGCAATAACCCAGTGCTTTTGTTTCCTATCTGCCCAGTGCCTGACTGGCTGGAGGCTCTGATTTCTCAGATACATGCACTGTAACTCACCATTTAACCCCCACAAAAAAAAAAAAAAAAAGCTCTGATCAGCTGAGGGCTGTGTGTTATAGCCAGACAGTGTCCCAGGATTTGCACAGTCAGGGTAAGCTCTTCAAAAGCGTACAGGAGAAATGCTGCAAATCCAAAAATGAAGACCTAAGGAAAATCTTATAAATGCAACATTTCATACCTCCTGAATGAATACACAACAAGATCTCTTCTCCCTGACAGCTGTCTGAAAGAGAGCTAATGGAGCTGGCAAATTCAAGAGAGATAAGAAAGGCAGAGTAGCATTGCCTATTAGAACAACGAGTTGAGCTGGAAAAGGCAAACAAGTCTAGCCAAAAGAGCTCACAGGTCTTAAAACATTCTCCTTTTCCCAACTCAACCAGTTTATTTTATGAAATATATTACCTTCAACTCATACCCACTTCACGACTGAGTGTACTTGTTACAGGTTAGCTATGCCTTTGATTCCTTTTCAGTTTCTCCCAAGCAAACACTTCTAAATGACTCATCTTACATCTCCACTTTTCCCAGAGTCGTGTCTCATGATTTCCTCCCACTTCCTTCCACCACCGTAACATATTTCATCAGCAAAAGAAGCAGAAATTTACCACAGACTTCCTTTTGGAAGCCATGGCCATAAAAGAAGTGTTTTTATTTAGAACCGCATCCTATCATCAGAAGTGTTGTCTATTTACTCAAACCTCACAATCAGAGTAAAGACCTTACACGTGGCTTAAAACTTGGCATATCCCCTAAATTGTTAGGCCACATTCCTTAGTCTTTGTTCACTTTGGGACTATTGCTGGTTTGGATCTGAAGATTTTTGCCTCTCACTTTCCCCATCATTAGCTGCAAGAGGAGTACTCGAAACACCTTAAAAATCATCCATGCAGTTTTCCCACTTGAAGGCAGAATGCTACTGGCTGACCAGGGAAACATTAACAGAAAACATACAACTGACACTTGTACTGACAGAGACTGGTGATCGGCATACCTCAACTTCAATACTTGCAGGCATTACACCAAGTAATATACTAAGCCAACCTAAACAAACAATAGTTTATATAATAGCAGTAAAATTAAAGACGTCTTTGCTATTTTCCACTGTAACTGGCAGCCTTGTACCCTGCAAATACTCGTATAGTAGCATTTAAACATTTTTATTCCATCTCAGAGAATGATGCTATCAATACCTTGCTGTATCTCACAAGCTTTCTAATGCCAGTTTCAGGCATGTGAAGAATAATGAAAAGTTCAGAAATTTATTTTGATTTCCTGCAATATGCTACCCAACAGTTTTCTGTTGTGTTATATGACCTTTCTGCCTAGCTAGTGTTTTGCTATTGATTTTAATTACTCAGTTTAATTTACTGCATGCCAACACAAAGCTGTTTACTCCTACTTGCCAAAATGTTGTCGTAGTCTCCCAGAGGAGGGCAAAATGAGAAAACTGTATATGGTTTACCGTTACATGCTATTCATTATAAAGAATTTAATAGATTCACGTCATATAAATGTCATTGCTCTCACATGTAGCCACTAAACACACCAAAACAACATACAGAAAGGAAAATGCTATGCTAGACAAAGGAGAAGCAAAATATAAAAGCCTTAATTTATGAAAGGTTTTGACTTGAAGCAGTTTAGATTTTCTGCTTTGCCATTCTTCCCTGGACAAGTGAGGGAGTTAGTACCATATGTTCCCCTTCGGCATGAAAAGATCATGGACGGAAACAAATGAGTCCTAGAACTTCACAATGATTACAGACACAGGTAAATTCTACCTTACCCCCACAACCCAATTGCATGCTGAGAAAGAGGGAATGCTAATTTCTGCCTACTCGTTTCTGGGTTCCTCTTCTTGCCTCACGTCTCAGAAAGGAAAAAAACAAAACACTTTGTGAGAGGATCCTACAGATGTCAGCAGAATGTTCTTTTAAGGGAAATACGTTGGCATAATAGAGGTTTGCAACACTGGAAAATGAAGGAAGCTCACTTCTGGGGTACCAGCCCAGCCCTTTTATCCAAGCAGCATGCTTATCAGTCCACCTACTCTGTGGGTAGACAGCCAGATAGAGATAGTAGGACAAGAGAAAATCCTGACAAGTTTCTCTGCTTCGTACTACAGTTTGGAAAACCTGTATAAAGGTGAATAAAACCTTTTTTTCCTCAGCATAGCAAACTTTAAAAAGGCAATTCCAAAATCCTCATGCCAGCTCGACATTTCTGCTAGATATGCAAATTTACAAAGAAAGGGGTAATTTAGTTTCCATATCCTTATTTTGAAATCTACTTCCATTCTCTTTCTTTCTCTATCCCTGGCCATGGAATCCTATTGTACTGGGAATCTATGGACTAAAGAAATTGCCTGAACTTGCTCCACTGCAGAATGAGAATGGGGTTTGGTGCATTTTATCATCATCAATTAAAAGTGTGCATTATACTGATTACTTTTCATGGTTTTTAAAAACCAGATTGTCCACTAGCTCTTTCAGTTCAATTATATTTTAAAAATAGGACCATCTGATGATAGTACTGTATTATAAAAGCTTCACCAACTTTGCTCGATTGTTGAGTGCTCTTGAAGAATGATAAGATTTTTGGACAAAGTTGAATATTAAGATGACACATGCTAAGAATATGAAAATTCTCTGAGTATCTTGTTTACAGTGTGAAGTGAATCTCCTGCAGGACCTTTGAAAACTGCCTTCTGAATTAGGAAAAAAACAAAGATTAAAAAATATTAAAAACATTAATTTTTCATACTGCTTTCTATTTGTTTATTGCAGTTTTGTTTACCGTAATATCTTTCCAAAATTAGAGATTTTAACCCGAGTCTCTCACCACTACAAAATATTTGTATAAGTATAAAGTCAAAATCTCAAAACAACACTTGTTCAAAACCAGAATGATTCATGATGAAATTATGCATAGCTTAAAAATTTATGACCTTGATGTAAACCATAAACTGCACAAGTCTTCCCTAAAATCTAGGCCTACGTTTGTTCAACGCAGGGACAGATCTTCTTGAAGGCTTCCATAAATCTACCCAGAGTTGCATCAAAGTAGGAAAGCTTATTACTTTTTTATCTTCCGCTGTACTTTGTATAGCTGAAAGATCAAAGTGGGGTTGTATGGGAGACTCTTCCTTAGAACACTGGCTGGTAGTTCAGAGCTAAACGTACAGAAAAAATCTCAAATCTAATTACAGTGTATCTGCTCCGTGTCCAATGCATACAAAGAGTTAGACACCTCTGAATGTGAGGCAGCAGAAAATGCGAAGAACTGGCAATTTCCTCTTTGTTCCTCTATGGTCACAAACTTAAAGCAGAGACTCTCTCTTTCTTCCAACATGCAAACACTGGAGACAGTGTCAATGCCACTTGTTACACATTATATCAGTAGTTATGTTATTAGTTACAACACTAACCCAGCTTGAAGGAGACCTGTTATGATTCTCTGCCTGAGGTCTACCTTTATGGGAGGGACTAACCACTTTGCTGTTGGCTGAGCTTGGACACGAAAAGCCTGTTCTTATACACATGGTTCCATTTTAGAGGAAGTGATTAGGAGATTTGCCGAGAAAGAACTCAGCAGCCCAACGGAGAAGCAAATGCACCGGGAGACATTGGTGTGGCTGTATCTCCAACTACCTTATAAATACTCATTTTCTGCAAAACCTAGAAAGTTCTCTGTGCTTTGATCACACCCATTGGATCAGCCACCTCAACAGGCTGAAGAATGCCCAATTTACAGGTCTCATCAGAACTCATTGCATAGGCTACTAAGATTATCATGACTGAAGCGTGTATGGACACATCCAGTCATAGACCTTTAAGCATCCAGGAAATTCAGAAGTCAAAACATAGGATCTTACAGATGACAAATATTTGCAAACTTGCAAAGCTAGACAGCAGCTCTGAAGGGACTTTGACAACTTCACTTCTATGCTTGGGTTTCAAGAACTAGAATCAGGCAAGATTCTCACCCAAGTTCTTGTGAAAATTCATCTTCTAGACCAGACAACCAGCAAAATGTTAACATACCAAATGGTAATAGTACCAAAACATAGCAGACTTCGAGAAAGCTCATTAACAGTCCCACATAGTACGAATAAATATGAGGCAAAAACGTATCAAAAATAATCCAATATTCAAACCCTTATTCCCAAATTCTCCAGGTGGCACTGTGTACAAAATTATACATCTAAACTTAACATCTAGTCTTCCAATACCCAGCATTATCCAAAATGCCAAACTTGAAAACATTTACCAGCAGGTGTAATGCTTGCTATCATTAGTAGCACTGATCATGGTTATAAGAATTATGCCCAGAATTCAGAGTTTATACTTGCCAGCATAAAAAAAAAAAAAAAAAAAAAAAAGTACTATGCTTTTTCTAAAAGTATCAGTAATAAAATGCCAAACTATACCGTGAAAATTTATGTAGATTCTGAAAACATATTTAGCTTTTCTCTTTTTCACGTGTGCTCTATACAGATGGAATGAGGAAAGGGAAGTCTGTTTTCCCAAATATGTAAGAAATAAGTTAGATGCACTGCATAGTATATTGTCCCATCCTGCAGATTTTTTTGACCACTCATGAGTGATGTTTAAGTAGTATGCAGTCATGAAGCCTACTTTCCTACATACTTGCCAGGGTTTACAGTCCTTTGCTAGATCAGTGCTTCTAGTTATGACTATGATCATCAGCTGTTCTTTTTGCTCAGCAATATGCCAAAATAATATTTTATTATTAGGAAAACATAGTAATAAAATAAACTATTTTTTCAGGCTCAAATGTGTATTATTTTATTCTCTTTTCCTGTATCTGAAGGATCTGTAGGTCTGGTTAAATAAAAACATGACACTTTTCCACTGCTACAAAATTGAGAAGTGTCCTTGCTTTTTTTGGCAACTGTAATAGATAATCATGGAATGATCTTCTTTCAGTTAAAATAGCTCATTAGCCTACACCCCACTCCATGCAGATGGCACCCAAAAGAAAAAATCAAAAGAAAACATCTTCACACCAGGCTCTATACCCAACAAGGCAAGTGAAGTACAGGTTGTTTCTTAATAGCCCACAAGTATTTGCAGGGTGACTCTTGCAAATCAGTAACCGTATTTCTGAACATGCCTTTCACACAGCTCATCTTGCTGAAAAGACAAGGCACTCCCACTGCTGCAATAGTAAAATGCATTTTAGACCAGTTTCCAGTTTTGAGCTCTACTCACGTGCTTGTTTATGACATTTTGAAAGTAACTTCATCTTTCCAGGTCTTCATCTCCTTTTAAATGATAGCACTTTCACCTTTTAAGCTAACTTAAACCAGGTAGATTATCTCATCTGTCATATTTAAAATTACAAGTTTGTCAAGAAACTTTCTGAAATAATAATTTCAAAAAAATCTTGATTTTAAAAGGAACAGTGCTTTCTTTTGTTATTAAAAAGATAACAGACTTTTTTACAGGTTCTGTAATTTACTGAAGACTCTTGTGTGAATCTTTAGAACATAGAGTTCTTGATCCTAGGAGACCAGTGAAAGTTGTCCTATACCCGTCTGACATTTCTATATTCATCACAACAATGAAGTTCTTAATGGGGCATAGACTAATAATGAAATTCTAGTATACTATGCCTTTTTAAAAAACAAAAACAAAACCAAAGTAGAATTAGGATTTTTCCCTTGAAAAAACATTACAACTTTCCCCACTCTTTCTTATGATAAATCAACCTTTACCCATAACCAGCTTGGTGACCTTTACAACTTCTGAGCCCAGAATTTCCATTTCAATGGGCCATGTTTTTTCTCACAATAACCTCAATTCTCTTTCCTTGTTAATAAGTTGCCTCTGGTGCTACATTAGCTAATCCTTTCAAGAAGCCAGCTAGCAGGGCCAGGAACTGGAAGTTCAAAGGTCACCCCCAAAGTGATATCTCCCCAGTGGCAACATGAGATGAGCAATGACATAGAGAATGTCTTTTTTTTATTACTGTTATTTAATAGATTTAGCATTCTCTGCTGCTGACAAAATTACTCAATATGACCTTGCAGCATGTAAACACTTCCTATTTTTATACAGTATCTAAGAGTTAGACTGCTAAAGAAACTTGACTTTTAAGATTCGTACTCCTGGTTGCATTGCATTTGAAAATATACTGGACTATTTATTCCTCTTCCTTACTCATAATGATATGCTAGATCTTTAAAAATGGTATCACTTTTCTTATATGAAAGTAGGCTGTCTGCCAAGTTCTGGAATTTAGCTCTCTAGCTAGATCTAGTCTTCTTTACTATTTAGAAGATATAGATCTGTTATTTTAACTGGAATACATTTCACTATATACAGATTCTTAAGAGTATCTATATGAGAAGTGCAATCACATACAACATACTGCTTAACTTGATTTAAACAATACAGATTTGCTTTTACAAACCTTCAATATCAAAACAAGCCAAAGGTATACAAAAATTACTGTCTCCATTAAGGATTGCCATGCTTTCTCCCAAGAAATCAAAGATGCCTTAAAAAACAGGTATCTTTTGTAAAATGCTCAATCCCTCAGACAGAGAACTACAAAGCAAAATACTTCATGGACATACAAAAAAGCTTATGTTCAGAGGTTCTTGTTATGACTTATCTCTCTGGAGACTCTATAAGACAATGTATTTTCCCACTACAAAACCTTCTAATATGTTTTGTTCAGACTGGTTATGGAAAGAAAAAAGCCATTTTATCTCTAACAATCTGATTCAGAATAAGGCATTTATCTAATAGCAAGATGCAAAACGGGCATGTACACATGCATATGGTGATTTACTGTATGCTGTCACATCTAGAAAACCTCCCCAGAAAGTAACTGCCCTGTTTTCTGCTGTTGCTGTATTGTCTACAAAATAAAGCTGATTTTCTTACCAGTACACATATACACACTTCTGTTAGAAGTTGTTTTGCAAAGAAGGTCTTGTGAGATTATACTTTGACATTTGTACTACAAAGTCCAGTTTAGCTTAAAAAATGAATAAATAATAGGGGTTTATCTTTAAAAAGATACACGTGTAAGAATATTTTTAACATATTTTCTTTACAGAGTTATTTTTTCACTGACATTCATAATTTCACCTTTTAGAATGCTACAGCTACCTTGCTGGTACCAAATAACCTTGTATTATACTATTTCTGTAAAGAAATAAAAAGGAAAAGTATGCTATAATAAATTGCAGAGATGAAGGAACACTTATGTTACTGTTTCCATTGCAATATCATAGCCTTGCTAATGGCAGCTTGCTGTGCAGTTAAAAAAAAAGGAAGAAAGAAAAAAAGGGAAAGAAAAGAAACCTGGTTAATTAGAGTACAGTTGCTGCTTTATTGCAGCATTACTGCTAAGTGCACTGAGATGCCTTCCCATAGGCAGGTACCGGTGGTTGTACAGCTCATTTAGCCTGGGTGAGTAATGTCAGTTCAGGAGGAGAGAAAGGCT
This sequence comes from Strigops habroptila, assembly GCF_004027225.2. Classification (NCBI taxonomy): domain Eukaryota; kingdom Metazoa; phylum Chordata; class Aves; order Psittaciformes; family Psittacidae; genus Strigops; species Strigops habroptila. Next base: position 55,196,984 of record NC_044284.2, read on the forward strand.
TGTGTCTTCAAACTTTCAATCTGCCTCCATTATCTGTGATCAAGGTGGAACCACAGGGGAGTGGAATTACTGGCAGGTCTAGGACAAGTGAAGAGACAGTGAATCTATAAGACATATTAATCATCTTTCCCTTCTCTTCACTGGCGCCAGCCTCTGCCTCCGACTCCCCGGCGCCAGGCAAATGGATTCTCTGTCCCCACAGGTACAAGCGAATGCCTTTCAGGGGCAAGTCATCAGAATAATAATTACTGACACTGCTGAGATCAGCCCTAACCAGTCCAAAAGGGAAGAGAAAGTATTATGGGAGAAACATATTTTCTGAACTTTCATATCAGTATTTATGGCATTAAGATAATTTTCAATTACATTAAGGACTTTCGAATTATATCATTCCATATCTATGTTTCTCAATACTGCAGTAGCATCATCAACATAGCATGAATATTTAAAATCTTTCTTTACTATTTCTTTTTAAAACATCATTTGGATCTGTTGCCGAGGTATGAAATATAGAAATGTACATACTGCATCATTTATATTACAACAAGTGTTAAAATTCAGTTGCTATTAAAAAGAACATGATCCATATACGTATAGCTTTGCTTAATTCTGAAACAGACCACAGCACGGTTTTGATATAGCTGTTCCTAATTACAAATATGAAATAAGCATTAGTATGAGGATTATTATATACACTATGCAGTAATAGCCACATGTGTACATACATAAATACATACAACCAGACTTATTTTAAAGGCATAGACATAATTCAAAATCAACTAATTTAACACAATTTAACACAATATGACTGATCTGTATTTTATTATAACATTTAGTATTTTTAGTCCCTTTCCTCTCCAAAGCAGTATTTATACACACAAACAATAAAATACATTGTATCACCAAACTCAAATAGAACAGAATTAAAAAAAAACAGCAAAAAGCTAGTTCTGTTTCAACTCGGTAACTGCACCAATATCTAAAGAGATCAGAATGAGAAAAAAGTCACTTTGATATATTTTACACTATAGAGAATAACTTACATTACAGCATATTGTACATTACAGCATAGAATATACAATATTTTCTTGGTTCTGATTACAATCAGTTCAATATCTGACTGTCAAGGATACCGAGCTCAATATAAGAGTAATACAGCAAAATGTCAAATTACTAGCCATAATTAAATGACAAAGCTGACTCATTAACATAGACTGATTGATGAACCCTCCATGTAAAGACAAATCTTGACTTCAAGAGTTTACATCATAAAGTATCTGACCTTGAGTTCAGCTTGGAGTTCGCCACACACCTGTAGTCATCTAAGCAATAATAATGCTAATATTTGTGTATATGCCATTTGTGTTAAGTACCAAAAATAAAGTAAAAGAAATGGATTCAAACAGTAACGTGTGTTCATTTATTTTCAAATCAGCAATTTCAAAGTTTACTGACAGACAGTAGAGAGAAAGGGAATGACTTGAAAATGTAAAATCAAATCAAATCACTGCTTTCTTGGTGATCAGCTGCAGCAGCAGCCTCCAAGTCAGCCAATCAGCATTCATTATTGATTTTTCTGCTGGTCTTAAGTGACTTTGGACACTGATCAATATTTTAAAAGAGAAATATTAAATCTCATACAGAAAAATGCACATCTGACTAAAGAGCAGCAATGAAAGTAAAAGTTTGCCAAAAGATAAAAGGATGTACATATTTAATGATATTCAGGCTCTCAGAACACATACAGCCAGCCTAAGAGCAAAATTAAGCTATATCTTTCTTTGGTGAGAAATGCAGAATTAAAATTTCTTTCACATGCTTTGAAAACTATTTAGAATTTTATCTGCCAGAATAAACAAACACTGTGCCCACGGCGATTACTGCTGTTACAGATATATAGACCCCAAGCAGTTATAAAATAGCACTGGAAGTCTGTTGTTCGATTTTTGAAATAAAAGATGTTTCCAAAAAGACAGTTCACAACTATTATATTATTTTCATATCCCACTGTTTATTGTAAGCTGTCTTATCTGGGTTTTTTTTTAATGAAGACCATGCATTTTTCAGGATATTCATCATTAACTTAATGAACTGTAAATATTTTTTCCAACTCAGCTGTGTGTAAGGGGGACCCCTGATATAAGAGAAATCCCAGCTAAGACCCTGTGGATAGATACAGTGTATTCAGATATCAGCTGGCGTGACAGTGCCTAATCCTGAGTAACGTGCCCAAGAGCCAAGGGAATGCTATTTCTCTCCGTTGTTCCAAACAACAGATGCTGTCAATTAACTTTAAGCAGCGTCCAAGAAAACCCTTTTGTTATATTTTGCAGTATTATGCAGAAAGTGTCACCTCTGGAAATGAGGGAACAAGCTGTTTTTCATTATCATTCAATTGTCCCAATCAATCTGACAATTACAAAGAGAAAAAGTCTTAATCACTAGACACATGCTAGTTGCTGCTAGTTTTACCAGCTGCAAAGGAAAAAGAAATGAAAAACGAACCAACACCCCCCTCCAACAACAGAAACAACAAAAAACAAACAGAAAAATTCAAGTACAGTTTTCCTACTTAGAGATATAACAAAAAAAAATGTACCTGCATTAGGGTAAAAGATAATTAAATACACAGTGTTATGATAGGTATGGGAATAGCCATAGCAACAAATTAGTAATTAAATCAGCTTATGCTGTTGATTTACTATGGCTTTTATATAAGTACCATTTGCTGTGTACAAAGAAACAGCCATCAGCATCTTATTCATTTGAATACAAGAAAAGTTGTTCATTAAAGTTGTGACTAGTGAATTTCCATATAATTAAAGTACTGTGTATATATAAGCAATGTAAGAGCTTTCTGGGAACTGGTGAGAGAATGAGTGTAAATACAGATGGGCACATTCATTTATTTTACTTGATGGACTGAGGCTGCAGAAAGGCAGCATCACCAGCCAGGATGTGGGCAGGGCTGGACCTACTGCTTTGCTGACTCTCCTCAAGAGCCTCAAACAATAAATACAGTAGCTTCCACTGGATTGAAAAACTCCTTTTATCTTCTAATCTGTACTTGCACTGACGAGGAGTTTGTGCAGCATGCTTTGTGCACAGAGAATGTGAGCAATACTCTACCATTTCTATGAGGAAGGACACCCACACGCAATTTCCAGTCTGTGAGTCTGTTGTTTGCTGAACTGACCCAGCATGATACCTTCACCTGGCCTGCTCATCCCACCACTGTTCCTGAGAAAACAAAGGATAGCTTGGTGCTTCATTCCTCAGGGGGGCATAAACTCCCTACATAACATGTATTTGGACAGTAAAAAAGCAACAGATTCAGCCTGCCATCAGGAGTTGAAGGATATAATCTACCTCAAATTTCTACAGAAATAAATGCTATGCTATGGCAAAAAATAATTGTACATCTTTTTAGTAGTATTAAAACGTTCCCTTTCCCACCATCATCCAGAATAGAGCAGCAGGCAAGAGCTTTTGCAACAGAACTGGCATAGTCGCTCAGTGACACATGCGCTAGATGGTGAGTGACATCCATTAGAACAGGTATTCCAGCAAATGTCAGATATGTGACATTAAAAGTATCTGTCTGATGCAAGTCTTTCAGTATACGCCACTTATGTTTTGTCATCTCTTCTCAAACAGCACCACTGACACTAAAATCATAGCGAACATTCAGTATTAACAACTGCGTTGCTCTGGCTATCAGCATCTGACCACTAAAGAAGTGCCGCATGGAAATTATTGCAGAATTATGAGCAATCTTGTTGAATCCTTCTGCCTGATGTCATTGTTACAGGAAACAAGGGTAACAAACAGCATTGGTCTGCTGACATTATCTTACAAGCTACACATTGCTTTTCTCTACGTTTATCAAAAAGGTCCAACTTTTCCTTCACCTGGCTACATAGGTTCTTCAAAAAAGTGGACTTAACTACAGTGAGATCCCTGGGCCCTGTTGCAGTTCAGACAAAGGATTTGTGTGTGCTTACACTCTGGACTATGATTTTGGTACATAAACCTGGATTTCAGTTTTTGTCCTCAGGAAATTTGCTAGTCACAATAATTCCAAACTGCACACGTAAAGATATAAAGATCAATGCACAAAAGAGATTCGCACAAAGTATTAAAACAAAACACATCTCTTACAGAAATCCATAAGACTTAGATGAGAAGGAAATGTTATACCTGAGGCATGAAGAAGAAAACAGGTAAACCTTTTTTATAAAAAAAGAGAACTCTCAGGTGCTGGATTTGGCAATCACACATGCACACACATGGAGCTTTATCCACTCAGACCAATAAATCTATGAAATTGAAGTACTGGCCTACAAGGAAATGAACATCAAGGTGGGGACAACTCAGAGGAAAACAAATAATTTGATTTAGAGAGGAGGCTTGAGGACACCATGGCCCCTCCAAGGGCCACCTGCCTAAGGTGTAGGAAGTCTTCTGTCCACAGCCTGTCTAAAATCATGAGGAGATGCTGATACAAGGGGCAGTTGGGTCCTGAGAGTTTTCTCAAGAGGTATCAACTTTGAGACTGGCTGTAAAATTACTCATTCTTCTTGGCAGACTCTTCAGACTTCTAATCTGAACTCCTCAGGCTAGTTTGGGTTTTACTAACGGCATACCAGATAAAGATGGTGAGAGGGGTTTTTTTTGTCTCCTCTAGGTCCTTTCAAGAGGAATATTTCTAATTCACTCATGATTAATCTGTAAATGTGATACAAGACACTCTTGAGAGGAAATCACAGTAGTTACTCTGGCTTTACTGACCAGTTAAGGACATTTTGTTGCTCAAAGGTTTCCTTTACTAGCTACAACAGTAGATAGCATAGATCCCAGACAGAACTGTATTACTCATGTACTGAAAGTCTAGTACCTTCCATAAAGCATAGAAGAGGGCACTTTAATTTTTAGTTTTAAAAGACAAACAGAAGGTTTTTATTTTTGAAAGCGATAAAGCCTTTCTGGTATATGAGTATATCTAGTCTAAGAAAGAACAGGAAAATCAAGCTAATGATAGTCTTTTACTAGATATTTTGTTTTGATTTCTTGTTTGTCAAAAGCTGAGAAAGGAGAAGGCTTCCTGATCCATTTCTCTTTGCACAGGTAAACTGCCTGTGCCTTAAAATTAAGTCCTTCTGTAAGATTAAATCAACATACAAATAGAGCTGGCATATCTCCTCTTGCATTTTACCTTGATAGTGGGAGAAAAAAAAGTACATTTCCTTGTAATTATGTTTGATCTGCATATGTGTCTGTTCAGTCATTCAAGATTAATCTTTTTTTAAGAACTCTCGGGTTTATGTTGCTTCCTTCTTGAATGTTATTCCTCATTCTACTCTGTAGAAGAATTTAACAAATAGGGAGAACAGAAAGCTGATAGCACTTACTGCTTTTATTAACAATTATGAAGTACTCAACTAGAACTGTACATTTTTTTATTTATAGTTGAACTGTGTGATATGTAAAAATGGAATGACAAACTCTTCAAAAAAGATTTCATCCAGAATTTTAAATATATATATATATATGAAATAAGAAAAAATTAACATGGAATAAACACTTTGGTTTGACAGAATAAAACACCAATCATAGAATCACAGAATGGTTTGGGTTGGAAGGGACCTTAAAGCTCATCCAGTTCCAAACCCCATGTCATGGGCAGGGACACCTTCCACTAGACCAGGTTGCTCCAAGCCCCCTCCAACCCGGCCTTGAACACTGCCAGGGATGGGGCAGCCACAACTTCTCTGGGCAACCTGTGCCAGCATCTAACCACTAAGATTGTCTTAAAACAACAACTGATTTTGAAATGTATCAAGATTTAATTTCCAAAAGACAGAAGTATCTAAAAAGAAGATATAAGTATTTTAAAAGTAAGCGACATGGATAAAATTATGGATAAAGTATTGTATATTGAAAGTGAACCTAGAGTAGTTTCAAAAGGAGGAATGGAGCAATTCCAAGATTATAAAGCATGCAAAAAAGAGGAAAAGAAGAACTTATAAGAAGAGGACAGTTATTCTTTTTTGGATTTTTTAACAGACTAAAAAATAATACTGCAAGGACTGTGGGGGGTACAGAGATCAACTAGATGCTGGCTTCCCATGGGAACTCACAGCAATTTCAGGAAGTCAGTGGCAGCCGAGTATCACCCCATGGGTTCAGCACAGATTTGTGCAATGCGCCAGCCCTCACAGACAAACGACAGTGGGTTAAATAAGGAAGAATTTTTCCTCTGCTGCTTTGGGCTACACATCCAGAGACAGTCACACTCAAAGAGCCAAAGAAGCGGGAAGTAATTCCTCATCTCACATTGCTGCTTCTTGGCCTTTACCAAAATTTCACTGCTGTCACTAAGGAAGAGATGCTACTGTAGTACCTCAGAAAGATATATAAAAAAACCCAACCTTCCAGAAGCCAATTAAAATGTAGGCCAAATGCTTAGGGAAAAATTCTGTAAACACAGCAGGACAGCGCCAGCTTTTTAGAAAGTGGGTGTTTTTAATAAACATGGTGAGGAAGGACTGCATGACAGACTGCTGAGGGGAGTCAGAAACCTATGGTGGCTTCCTGAAGATGAAAGGGTGAGATCCAGCCAGCATATGATCTGAGTCAACAGAGTAGGCCTGGGTTCTGTTATCAGGGTAGCAACTAGAGAAATAGGAAATCTAATTTTGAAATGATTAGAGAAGCTGGCTATCAGAATGCATAAATACTCTTTTTAAGAATATTTTTTACATGAAGAAGAGAATGGCACTTTGGCTAGAATACCAGTGTGCATTTCAGGTGACCTGGGATTGATTGCTTAACCCACCAGAGATGAAAAGGCAAACTGAACTACATTTTAAAACCTCACACGTTATGTAGTACATTTAAGTAAGGATGAATTCAGAAGAACCTTTAGAACAACTCTTAACAGGTATTTAGGAACCTACACAACATGCACAAATCATAAAAGGGTAAGACAGGACAGGATATTTCCCAGGATTTTCAGCAGTGTATTTTTGATAATCTCCTCATCTTGGCTCATTCCAGGGGTAATCTTATACTCTTAATCCATTTACCACTGGATGTATCACTAGTGAAGGCAAAATAAAGATGAAAAAGAAATGGAGCCCACCCTTCCTGTAGCTAAAGGCACTAATCAGCTATCGGTGAGAGTCCTCAATGGTACTGATAGACCAATCATTAATGAAGAATGCTGACTGTTGATTTATTACCAAGATATTCAAATGGCAGCGAAGAAATGTAGCTAGAGAAAATGTCTATTCAACAGGAGTATAATTACATGTAAGAGGAATATAACACAAAGGTTCAAGCTGTTCTATCATGTCCATCTCTAGTAGACTATATGAGCTATTGTGAAGATGACCTTACTGGAAAGCATACAAAATATAGGATGCATCTCTGCCTGGTGAAGCTAATTAAAACAGAAAATGCTACAGAATAAAATACCTGAAAATAACTTTAGCTAATTCAGATCTCTGGCTGATAACAAAGCACGACAAATTGCAAAGAGCTGATACAAGTCGTTACAGTGTATTTTAATTTTAAAAAAACCTCAACTATATGATGTATTTTCTTTGCAAACTTAGATGGAGTATTTTTATTCTTAATAACTGAAAATGTAATGTACTGTATTTTATGCTATTACAGAATTGTGTAAAGGTTATTTTGCTGCTAGTTCAATGCATATTTTCATATGCAAATGATACAAATTAAATTATCTCAAATAGTAGCAGAAATTCCAGCAGAATAGTATTTTTAATATAAATCATCACTCCCTCAAGTCATATTATAGATAGAATTGCTTCTGTATTTATATTTTTTCATTAAAAATAAAATGATTAATTTCACAAGTTAATTTACTTTCCCCATCACAATACCAAAATTGAAATTAAATATTCTAATGCTTAGAGATATTAAGGACTCATTTATTGAAAGCAACTTATTGTTTTAGGAACATTTTCTTGATAACTGAATGTTGCTGCTATACTATTACAACATTGGTGAAGATCTTATTGAACAAATTGTACGTTGTTGCTTGGGTTTCGTTAAGCTTTATAGAACTCGTATTTGTCTGCTCAGGAACATACAAGAGACCTTATGCTCATCTTTACTCTGAGTATTTTTGCAATTTTGAATATTTTAACAGAACACTCCAACAACATTGGTCATAGATTTTACTAGAAGGTCCAAATGCAGCACAGTCCCTTCAGCAGGCCTCAGTATGCTTGATGGAAATTACCTGCTCCGCACACACACCATGTGCAAACTCACTTTTACTTCTATGTAGCTTTCTCTTATAACATGATCATACCCTTCAAAGATGTATCTTATCAAACAATAGTGATAGGTTTAGAAGAATAAGACATAAAAAAAGCTTCAGCATTTTCATGACCTCATCCTTCCCCTCAAAAGAAAGAAGTCTTCCTTTTGTTTAATAATATCACTTCTTATTTCTTCTATTAAAAAATGACAGTTTCACTCTATTTCAGATTTTTATATTGCGTCTAACTAAGGTCAAAGAAGGCTCAGACTGGGCATCTCTTTGGGATAATTTTATGTTGGAGGAACCAGAAATAGATATGGCAGGGAAATTATCCCATCACCTAGACAAGAAACTGTGTTTAGTCATTGAGCCACTTGAAGGTTAATCAGATCTTCAACCAATCCCATCAACACAGACGTGATGAATATTTGATTCAGACTAATTAGTACGCAAATCCAGACATTCTGAAGGTATTTGGAATAGCTTAGACAGTGACCCGGAAAAAGAATACAGATAGTAATACTCTGCATTAATATGCTCAAAAAAATTACTACAGCCCCACCTAGGTCACCTTCACAACCTCAAAAGACTTGCAGGTATGAATAACAATCTTTCTTTTATCAGTGTACCACAAAAAGCAATTTGTTCCTGTGAAAGAAGTAAGTACTCCTTAGATATCTCTCTCTCCAAGGATTTCTTCTATGGTACAGTCTTGTGTAATGCAGACACATATGGTACCACAATGCTTCATAGCAAGATAAGCAATTATTGAATTATAAGCAAAATTTGGAAAACTCTGTTTTCCGTAACACTATGATTAGTAAATAGTGTCATCACCGATCCTGCCAAACATGAGTTTTTCCCCAAAGTATTGCAAACCTTGAAGCATCAAGGTTTATAAACCAAATCCACCAAATCCTAAAGCTGGCCTTTAAGCAATGACATATAGAATTTATAAATACATCAATAAAATACGAAAAAGAGAAAGAATGCCCTGAATGTCCTTTTTTCTTCATGAGACAAAAGGCTGTTCCAGGGGAGTACAAGTGGAATTCTTTGCTGGTCACATCATATTTCTTGCCAGGTTTTTACACTGTTTTGATTACACAGTAATAACACTCTAAGAACATAATTATTAACTAAAAAGGTTAATATATTAACTTAGGTTTCTGTTCTTTTTTAGAATGAAGTTGGAACAAAAATTCTGATAAAGATGATAAAAAAAATCACACAAATTCCAAATCAGAAATGTCAAAAACCTATTGTATCTTCTATCAAATTGAGATTCTGTAGAACACCAACATTTTATTTTGAGTGGATAGCAAAGAGAAAATATGCCTTTCATTTCATGTTTCCAAACCAGCAAGTGAGAACATTTAATCCATGTATTTTCCAGATTTTAGTTGAGGAAAAAAAAAATCCTCATTTTAACTGAAGCAAAAAGAATTGCATTACAGAAGGAAATTCAAAGTAGTTTTACTACTAACTGACAGACAGAAACAAGAATATAAAAGTAAATGGAAAAAAAGCCATTCACTGAATAAAGAGTGTCACTACACAGGGTGCTAAATTTCTCCCTTTAATGAGGCTTGACCATCGCGCTTGCTACTTTCCATGGCCACTTTGCTTCAACACAGGTAAGAAATTGCAGACTTGAGCTTGATGATGCATTTCTGCACATCAATAAAAAGGAATAATTGGAATACATTGTTTTCTTCTTCAGATCAGATTACCAAGAGATCTATACACATGCTCACATGCACACAGAGTCATACAGTTTACAGGGGGAAAAAACACATATACATATATAATGTAAAAGGGTGATCTATGACCTAAGCTATCAGACTGCAAGGTCAAATTAAGGTGTTCCAGCCACATCCTTTCTCCATCTGTTTGTAAGGCTGGACTCCAAACTAACTAGTAAAGTGATGTAGAGGCTTAAAAAGAAATTAAGAAAATAAAATAAAAGACTTCAGAATACCTCAAAGCCCTTAACTACCTCAGCTGACTTTATTAATTAGTTTATTTAACTCAATCTCAAAACCAGATGCAGAAACAGAGAAGAGGGGAAACATACTGGCAGGAAGGTGGGGAATGGTAAAAAGAACTCTCATAAGCAGGTTTGGCCTACGTGGAAACCCATTATGAAACTATGCCTGTGCCTACCCAGCAACTGACCACCAAAGTTACATCTCCGGTCAAAATTATACAGTTTTCAGAAATAATCTGCAGAACTTTCCATCCTATTACAAATCCCTATAAAATGTATGCCAAGAGCATTCCTAGAAAAATCTTCTATTTTTAATATTCCTACATTAGTGCATTTGAATTTAAAAAAAGCCCTGTAAAGACCTGTATTTGTATGTAAGAAAATTATAAAATAAAAAAATTAAATATGAAGATAAATTCTGAGACAAACACTTTATAGGTGTCCTACAATTTTACTCAGAAAAAATAACTTATTGATAGATATTTCTCTATAAGATAATTAGATTTCTTCCCTAGTGCAAGGAAATATAAAAGATATTTAGAAAATACATAGGCAAATTTTCTCTCTGATATTTTCATTACACATCCTGGAAACATAACAAAAAGACACATTTTAAAAAAAAAAAAAATTGTCTCTGAATGAGCCAATATTTCAAAATTATAATACATGACAAAATATATCAAAATAATTATAAAAGTGATTCAGAGAAAAATGACTGTACATATTTTAAGTTAAACAGCAAGCTGTTAGTCTCACCAAGAAAATCTTCTGCTTCTCATTCATATTTTTTCCTAGATTTTAAAGAAACACAGAACGGCTGAGGTTGGAAGGGATGTCTGCAGATGGTCTAGTCCAACCCCCTCCTGACAGCAGGGTCAGCTAGTGCAGGCTGTTCAGGAATGTGTCTGGTGGGGTTTAAATACCTCGAAGAGTGGAGACTCCACAACCTCTCTGGGCAACCTGATTCAGTGTTTGGCTGCCCCTATCATTAAAAAAGCTTTTCCTTACATTTAAATTGAATTTCCTGAATTTCTATTTGTGCCTGTTGCCTCTTGTCCTGTCACTGGGCAACAATAAGAAAAACCTGGCTCTGTATTCTCTAGTCTCTGACATCAGGTAATTACAGACTTTTATAGGATCCCCTCTGAGCCATCTCTTCTCCAAGTTAAAGCGTCCCAGCTGCATCAGCCTCTTCTCATGAGAGATGCTCCAATCCTTTAATCATCTTTGTGAGAATGACCTGTCCATCTCTGTCTTTTACCGGGCAGCCTGGAATTGGACACAGCATTCCATGTGTCTCATCAGTGCTAACTAGAGAAAGAGGATCACTTCCCTCATCCAACTCATAATGCTCATACTAACACAGCCCAGGAAGCTGTTGTCTGCCTTTGCCACAATGGCACATTGCTGGCTTATGTCCAGCTTGCTCCGTGGGGACCCCCAGATCCTTCTCTGCAAAACTGTTTTCCAGCACCAGCCTGTACCAGTGTATGACATGATGTATAACCAGGTGCAGGACTTTGCATTTCTCCTTGTTGAACTTCATGAGATACCTGTCAGTCCATTTCTCCACGCTGTCAAGGTCCCTCTGAATGACAGCACAGCTGCCAGGTCTATCACCCACATCTCCCACTTTTTTGTCGCTTCCCAACCTCCTGAGGATGCACTCTGCCCCAGTATTCAGGTCATTAATGAAAATGTCTAACAGTATTGGCCCACATAACAATCCTATTCAACAGCAAGTCTATATTCACCCTAGTCTTCTTTTCACTGCTGATACATCTACAGTAGTCTTTCTTGCTGCCCTTTATGTCCCTCAGCAGATTCAGCCCCAGATGGGCCTTGGTTTTCTTAACTCCCTCCCTGCATGCTTGAAGAGTATCACTGTATTCCTCCCAGGCCACTTGTCCTTGCTTCCACTTCTTTTATCTGATGGGGTTTCTTACATGAATTAAAATGCATTAAACTACTGGAAGCTGTTAACAAAGATTAAAGATCAGAGAAGACAACTGGAAAACATAAGATGAGGGTTCAGTATGAAAATATGGACTCACGGTTTCTCAGATTCAAGATAACAGCTCTGCAAAGTTCTGAGAACAGCATTATAAGAAATCCACAGCTTCAGTTATTGATTTGCTTTAGAGGAAAAGGATGTTCTGACATCAGTTTTGGACAGGCCAAGATTTTACTTTCAAATTTTATTTGTAAAGCAAAAAACTGTGATCACAGATAGGAAAAAGAAGGTACATTAACAAGCACCAGGGAGTTGATTAATACACAACTAAAGACCTAAAAATGCCATGAATTTCCTGGCAAAGTATGTCAACAAGCAACAGGGAGCTGATACAGCTGAGGACAAAAAAAATTCCATGAATTTGTTGGCAAACCCATAGAAACTGCACGTGTTACTGCAGGACACTAAATGCATAATCCTGTGAGATGCTGGGTCTCACCCCAGCAATTAAATTCTCTGCAAACTCAAGTCCTGTTCCGTGTTCAAGATTGATCAGTTTAAGGACCCTATTTTTATTATCTTTAGCACATTGTTTACACTTCTCAGAATGAGTCTATTTCCTTTTAATTACAGTTTGGCAAATCATTGCTCCCAACTGTTTGCTCAAAGATGCTTTGAAAAATAAGCCTTTAAGTTGCAGAAGAGAATTATTACAACTGCACACAGTTAGTGTCAAAATCTAAACATGGATGGATTTCTCACTGACTCATTACACTTCTTTCTACAATCTGGATGGATCTTCAAGGTATAACAAAGTCATAAATATTTAGTCTTCCAGACAGGCCAAATACCCAATGACATGAATTACAAAGGGGGAAAAAAAAAATCAACCAAAAACCCACCACTGAGCAGGTATATATTTGTACAAGAGCTGCTGCATTAGGACAGACCAAAGTTTCATCCAAACGGGTATCCAATCCTTAATAATGAACAGGAGTAGGTTCTGAGGATACATATATGAAAATCAATAAAAGTATTATGAAAAGAGTTGAAGCGCCAACCAACCTTGACTTCTCACGTACAATCCACAGATATACATACAGGAGATGTGCAAAAAGCAGGAAGGAAGAAAGTATGATAATTCCTAGTGAATGGTACCATTTGTAAAGCATTGGTACTTTTAAAGAAATAAGATTACAGTTTCATAAAGATAACAGAGCATCTACACAAAACACAGTTATGCCATCTAAGAGATGCCTGAAGTAACAATAAGGCTACAGAGGGCCTAACTGGAAACAGAGTGCCTTACCAAAGTACGGACCTCAAACGGAATAAATCCCACTTCTCAGGAAGGCTAGAGGTTAGGGACAGCACCCCATGGAAGCAACTGTATTGTTTTCACTTCTGTAGCTAGCTGGGTATATCCTGGTGTGAGGAACTATCCTTCACAGGGCAAAGACAGGCACTCTATCTACATAGTGCTCTTCAGATTTCACAAAGTAGTTTGCTTCTTCTCACGTAATATTTAGAATGAAGACAGCACTATACAAATGTCATTAATCTCCATTTTCTTTACTAAAATTGACTACACTGATGGAGCCAGAAAAGTTTCTGTCCATAAAGAATCATTCTGTGAAGTATTTGTAGCGTGGGCCCCATGGAAATTTATTCTTTGGCAGCTTTATCAATTAACTAGAAGAAAACATGGTAATATGCCTGGTAACATCTACAGAAGACACCAAACTTTGAGAAAAATTATGTGGAGAAATCACTACTACATATAATTTAATATAAGATATGTCATATTGGGTTAGGCTACTGGTCCATCTAGCTCAAAACTCTATCTCTGGATTTGGCAAATACCAGTTCTGCAGGACACAACTGTGGCTTTTCAAATACACATACACATAATGAGTTCAGGTCTTCACCACCAGGCAGAATATAGTTTTGACAACTATCTTTCTAAAACAAAGTTGAAAAATAAAAAGTTCAGAAGAGAATCATACTTCATATATTTCTTACTGAAAGGGCATGTTTACAGTACATGCTGTTACAGTACACTGCTGATATTAGAGAGTGTAGATATACACATATTGGCTTCAACTTTGCATGCTGGTAAATAGTATAGCCATGGTCAGGGAGCAGTAAAAGCCCCATGTAGCTCATATAGCTTTATGGATGCGTGCAAGAGCTCACACTGACTACCCAAGTGGTCTTATTACCAGTAGTACCCAAGCTAGCTTGCCCACATACACAGATAGCTCTACACGGCCTGCAGTAACTGCTGTTAGACGCATCCACAAGAAAAATCAGTCTGTTTAGTTTACCAAAAAGGTGGCTAGGAGTTATATTACCACATTTAAAAGAAGGCAACACTCATAACTTCGACTCAACAAAGGCTAGCAAGGGCCTGAGACTGAAAGCTGAATCTAAAATAATTCAAACTAAGAACAGGGTGTGCATTTTCAAACATGAAGATTATTTACCACAAAAGGGTGGGGTGGGGAGAAGCTTTAAGAGATTCAGTTACTCCCCCTCTATTACGCGACATCTGTAAATCAAGATGGGAAATCTTTCTTGGAGATACACTATAACCCAGACCAACATTTTGGGCTCACTGCAGAATTTATGAGAGTATTACTCTAAAATCTGTTTTCTGAGAAGCGATACCAGATGACCACAAAGGTACATGATATTCTTAGCACCTAGAAGAGTAGCACTTTGTGCATTCTTATGAGTGCAGATATTGTTTTATTCCCCTGGTATTTCTCAGTCTTCCTAGAAGCAGTTATTCCAGTAAAGGAGGAAAGGAAATAGGCTCTTGGACTTTTTCTTGTGTACAGCCAATGTAATTAGCAAGGTGAACCATAGAACGTGCTGCACCCTTCACAAAAGATAACCTCTATCCATGCAACTCAGAAAACTGTGGTAGAGAATATTTGGGTAAAGAGAGGCCAAGCAGGGCTGACAAACACAATCCTGTAGCAAAATGTTTATATGTGGGTTGTTTACTGGTTGCATCTTTCGAGATGGACTGAGAGTAAAAAGCCTCTTATCTTCTATTTACAATATATCTTCTTTAAAAATTATAAATTGTTTTAGCTGGAACTGTCAGCACTATGCTGACAATGCTTAGTTTTATTGATTTTATGATGGAATATTATCTGCGTTGCTGAAGGTTTTGCAGGGCTGTTTCTAATCCAGTGATAGATGTTGGCAAACTATCCTTAGGAATTTTAACATTCTGACAGTTCTTGCAGTCTGAATATCATTAATAAAAAAAATGCTGTAGCAAACTGCTTAGTGGAACAAGACTATGGTTTGAGTCATTTCATTACAGTCTTTGACTAACAAATTGGAATCAATTTGTGAAGATAGAACAGATTACTTTGGCATTTAAAGTATATTTGGAATGAGGGAAATATATAAGATACCTCTTGTGTTTCAACATTTAACCCATTGTTTCCAAGAGACCCATTTATTACTTTTGTGATCGCTAGTTTTAACTACCTTTTTTTTTTATTTCCCTTTCCCGTCTGTTTATTTTTATTAACCCTCTTCCACCTCTCTTGAGACTTACAATGAATCTTGCCAATAACTCAGAATATGATGAGTAAAATCAAGAATTCGTAAATAATATTTTAATACGTAGAAACAGAAAAATATGGTGGTTTTTTGCTTGGGTTTTGTTGGGGGTTTTTTTAAGGAAACAGGAAGCAATATTTCAGAACAGAGATAAACTAGTTTGATATGTTTTCTGATGTGGTTTCCAATACAGTTTCCCAAGACAAAGAATTACTCCATTTGAGCAAATGAACAAAGAGTTGGCTGGGCAGAGCACTAGGAAGCACACTAAGAAGCAAGCGCAGCCCCCTGAACAATGAAAACAGTAAAAAGTTGGGTTTTGTCACACTAAGGCTTACTTCTCAAACCACCTGCTCTCAGGCATGAAGTAGTTTAAAAAGTGACCCACATATGTGACTGGACCCTATAAAATACAATAGCTAGGCCCATGCTTTTTAATTAAAAACAGTGTTGAAACAGCAAAATATCTGGTGAAGAAAAAGGCTGTATTATGCTTTACACCCTTATAGTATGTTTTCAGTTAAACAATCTTAATAATCCTACTTGCAGTGCTGCAAATATTTTCTAAATTAAAATGGGGATAACTGTGGTGTATTTTGTATGTGGGAATGGACCTTATGTGTTGTCTTTATTTCAGAAGTCATCTCTTTTTTTTATCATCAAATAAGACATAACACTGTAAAAAAATTAAAACGCCAGTATTGTTTCATATTTAACTGTGATTTAAATAGGTTCTATAAAGCCAGAGCTGCTGATGGCTCTGGGATTTGCAATTATACTTGGCAGCAAACAAACAGGAACTATAGGGGTGAAGTGCACACTAAGATGAACTGATGCATATAAACAAAAGGCAGAAAAATAACTAAGAAACATTTTATCAATGCACAGCAAGAAAGAACATTTATGTCCTGTGCTGAGTCCACTCTTCATGGCCTAAATAGTAAAAAAAATGTTATTTTGAAATCATGCAGATGGACTGAAAATGACTGTGGGAACATTAGATTCTTAAAATTTCTAGCTAAGAAAATTTCTATGGTATCTAATTGGTTTTATCTGAATTTCATAGCACAAAACTATTCTAGATGAGAATTTCCAAACTTTTCAATGGATTAAAGGCATATCTGTTAGTAAAAAGCAATCAAACACTGTATTTTTATTTAAACTCTTTGGAAATTCCATAGATGTAAAAAGACATCCTGCTTCATTTTCATTTCCATACAAGTGCACAAAGCTTGCTGCCAATAAAAATAAATTATCTGGGAAGCAATCAGAAAACTTCACAAACATTAAATAAAATGCCATAAGGTACTGTACCAGGAGTACCATACCAGAAGGTATCATAAACACTGAAATATATTGTATGTCAAACTGTGTTAGCAAATATGCTTCACTAACACTCATCAAGGAGCAGAAAAAAAATCCTAGCTTCTATTCCCCTAATCCTTAGAGAATAAGCATTCTTTAAATAGATGTTTAAAAAAGCCAAACAAACAAAATAATCCAACTAGTATATCACTGTTATTCCAATATTTTACTATCATTGCTCATTTACAGTATCTGACTTGCTTCTTAAATAACGTGCAATGAAATTAATATTTAGAGCAATGTAAACTCTGACTTGGAAAAAATTCAGTGTTAGGTTGAAATTAAGGTTGAACACTGCCTGGATTAAATCATAGCTTTCTTAAATGCTGCCTATGTCTTCAATACCCAACATAAAAAATTTCCAAATCCTTTCCCTGTACATCTGCAAATATTATCAGAGACCTATTAATAACATTTACCGATTTTCAGCTTCATTTGCTGAGATAAGATATCCAAGAGAGATGATGGAGTTACACAAATGAAGGTTTAAATTGAGGGATGTCAGGATGTGAGAAAAGGAAGTGAGAAAACATTAGTCTCACTCCTTAATGCCTCACATTCCACTACAATAGTGCCAGCATGATGTTTGTACAACATGTGATGGGGTTTTACCATACACCCTACCTTTACAAGGGTGTGATCTGATGTTTAAATGGCAAAGCCTCAGATGGAGAGAAACTGGACACACTATTAGTACTTTCAAATAGTGAACACGAACACAGGCATACAAAGATTCAGGTAAAATATGCTGTATTAGTATGAACCTAGCAGAGATTCTTGTATGCCTTCCAATGTTGACTATATCCCCACCTATATCCCCTCAACAACCTTTCATGTCTTGAGATCTATAAAATTAAAGAAAGGTAAACATATGAAACCGGCATCACACCTAGCAGCAGGACCATAGCTCTGTTCTACAGGACAGTTAAGACCATCTGTGCATCACCATTTCTCCCATTTGATTTTCAAAAAGTGTGTAAGCAAAAAAATCAGAAACCTTAAGTAAAATCATAGTTGTATCCAGGTACTCCGCCTCACCGGGAACTCCCTGAACTCCAGCTACAATTTAAGAAGGACCCATATGTGAAAGCAAATGTGTTGGGAGACAGAATATATCCCTAAGAAAGAGTGCAGGCATCTCAGCTGCAAAATTTGGGCCAGTGTGTCCTCAATTCCCACTGACCTATAAATTGCCAAATAAACTTTGATTTATAACACCTTTTTTTTTTTTAACTTTTTGTAAAAACAGCTGCCTTAAGAGGAGTGATGTCAAAGTGACATGCTGCTTCAGAAAAATCACTCGCTAACATCTTCATTAAACAATTGTATTTGAATACTTAACAGCAATTGTAAAATTTCTGTTAGATTTTTAGGATTCTGTCCAAAGCAGGAGTTATTTTGCTGCTTTAATGTTAGTGGTTCCCTGACAGCTTACATAAATACTTCAAAAGATACAAAGGACTTAAAAGTAACTTTCAGGCACTCATTTAAATGGAACAGCAGATGAACTTCTGTGTGAAAGGTTTGAATCTTCAGACATACATTTCCTTACATTTGCAAATAGGTTGAATAATGCAATTGAATAGCTGCATAGAAAGAAACGAAATGAAAAATATGAACACTTCTATTATTTTTTTTTTTATCTTCCAGTGATAATAATCTAACAAGGCTACTTTTTTCAATCACATCTCATTACTAAATGAAAACAGCCTTTTATAATCCCTTAAATGGAGATCATGAAAATGGTAAAGTCAGCACTGGAGTTCAGTAGCACCAAAATTTGCCATACTTATTAATAGCCACCGCTTCCAGAAAGAGAAAAGAAGGCTTTGTTGGCATTTCAATATGATTAGTTTTCCCATACGATTTTGATTTACCCCCACAACCATTTTCAACAAAAAGTAGAAGAAAAAGAAACAATGGGCTTTTTAAAGACAGAACATAGCTTCTAAATTCAACTATCCTAAACAAAACATTATTTGTTTTTCAGATTTCATGTCCTTGATTAAATCCCAAAGGCTAAACATTGCAGAGCATCAGCATATTTATTCATGAAACCAAAGGGGCATCCCAAAGATATCATGTGCTTTGTATCTGCCTGGCTAGACCCTGGGATCAGCAAAATGTGTGAATAGCACAACCTTGACCACTGCCTTGCACATGCAACAGGGAGCTGGTTTTCACATAGAATTTTCCCTGAAGTTATCCATGTCAGTTTTTCCTTTTTTATGTGTTTAGAGTGCTAAGTACACAAACGATTTACAAATGAATCACTGCTGGTTTGCTGTGGAACACCACATTTTACTCCTAATTTTCCATACAGAAATGAAAATCAACAAAAATCTTTCAAAAACTCGGCACAGGCTTGAGAAATTGGGGGGGGGGGGGGAGAGGGGTGGCACGGAGAGAGAAAGAGAGAGAGAGAACAACACGGACCAAAACCAGAAGGAGAAAGAGAAGACAACACCACCTGGTGCCAGAGTGTTTAAGACTTCAAAACAGAGATTACAGCCCAGTCAATTTCTGGATTGGAAGAATACTGGTTATCGTATATATGTATTCTTGTCCACAAAGAATATAGCAATATAGCAGTAGCAGGTTGTTTCTTTGACAACTTATGAAACTATTTCTTTGCTGCACTTGCCATTACACCTATGCATGAGCCAAAAGGTTTTAAAAGTTTTTTTTCCAGAGGAAATAAAGGGGAGGAGAGGGATTAACAAACATCAAGAGAAGCTCATGGCTCAATGGGTAGAAAATGCTGAGACTTAAGTCACACTCCCACCAAATGAATACCTATTTAAACAAATCCTCTCCAGGGAACCAGCACAAGACACATTCCCAAAAGAGACTAGTTCTTGGCAATGGGCACTCCTGCATATGGTAGAACAGGCTCTGTCAAGGTCATTAGCTGTGACAATGCCTATGAAGTGTTTGAGTCAGTATCTTTTATCTCTTCAAGAACCAATCTCTGGAATATGAATCTTCTTCTCACCAGAAGCCCATTCTGAACCTAGAAAGTTTTGAGCCAGTCAAACCTTGTAGAAATATTGCTAAAAAGCTATCAAAGTTTTAGAAGAATCTGTCTTTTCCATTTTTAAAACACTTCATGAAAAAGTTCCCAGATACGTCTTCTCTTAAAGATGAGCTCAATTCAGATAGAAACATAATGTAATGCTGCACAAACAAACAGAAATAAGACTCCAAGCCCAGAAGAGATTACATTTTAATTTTTGTATATGAAAATTCAAGAATGAGACCAAGAAAATTCTCCCCTAGTTTGGAAAGCCAAATAATTACAACTTTTTCTGTGTTGTTAACATGCACATTTTTTCTTATTAGTCTTAAAGATGAAATCTATAGAAATTGATGACTGAGGAAATTTTGATTCCAGCAAACTTAGTTTGTAACACAGCCCTTCAGAAATTAAACCGTTCCCATACAACTTCTACTAACAGTAATGGAGCATGTAGGGCTAACAGCATAACAAGCTGAAAATAAGCTCTCACAGATATTAAAAGAAGATGCCAAGGAAGAGATCTGGACACTTGTCTGAATTCAGATTCTCACTTGGCAATGTTCTGAAGGCAAACATAATTAAAGGTTACAGTTGGCTACGTTGCATTACCCAGATATTACAGGCTATAATTGTTCAAGGCCCAGGCAAGTGTTTAATTTCTACAGAAAATATTCCTCAGCTAAATTAAACATTCTTCTATTTAAGATAATGAGGTTAACACCCACTCAAAAATAAAGGAGAAAAAAAAAAACCAAACCCCAACCAAAACCCAGAAACCAACCAGAAAAGGTAACTGGATTAATAGCAACAAAACAGTTGGAAAACTTTTGCCAGTGCAATTCCCACCACGATACACACCATGAAGCTGACAGTACTACCAAATGCGGAATTTGCACAAAGAAAACTGGGTTTGCATGTGAGAAATATGGGATATCTTTCTATCTTCTTTTGTTTCTGAACAATGAATGCAGCACTGGTTAGGCATCTAATGGAACTGGGCACCTAACACTATTTTTAATATTCAACATTGAAATGAGACTAAACTTAAGAATGAAGTTTCACCTTCTACTCAATGGAATACAGGACTGTACATTACTATGGAGTGCCAAACACTTTCAATTAGTTTCTTCGCCCAAGTGATCTTAATTCAAATCTTCCACTTGTCAAGATGCAGGTTCTCTTTTTGGGTCAGTTCTCCCATTCCCTGCTTCAGTGAATGGCAAGAACTCTGTCCAAATGGAGCAGGAAGGAATTGGGCCATGAAGGTCCAATCCAGTCCATTTATGCATCTGAATTCCACCAGAGTGCTGAACAACTCTCCAGCCCACAGACTTTTCTAGATTACCTAACCTTGAAGACATCAAAACCTATAAATCTAATTACTTTTCTGTAGCAGTGTAATGGTTGGATTACTCACACTTGGAGTAGGAGGTACTGGATTCAAAGCTCTGAACAGTCTGAAGAACTAAAACTGCATTTTCCATATCCCAGGAGAATAACTAATGTCCTGCCTCCAGCCTGATAACTATGAGTTTCCAGACTCCACTCCATGAAACATATACATACATATTTTACAAGAGATTTTCTCTGGGTAGAAAGAAATATTGTGGGTCATCTGATGTCTCAGATACTATGAAAATTTAAGTATTTGATGAAAAGTGGATCTGTTTTGTAAATAGATTACTTTCTTGGGACTTCAAAGATCCCCAAATGGGATCAGGGGAGGGGAATGGGGGTGGGGGGAAGAAAAACATTCCAAGCAGAGCTTTTATTTCAGAACTATCAGGGAATACGAGAAACAAAAGCAGTTCTTTACTATAGGGTTGGAAGTAGTTCAAGGACATTTGCCAAGTTCAATCCTTATAATAATTTCTTATGCAATTGGCACAGATTGGTCAGTCTGTTCATGCACATACATCAAAAATATTGGTGTTAGAAGTCTGCCTGTGGAAATTTAAGTACTGAACCAGATTAGTGCCTCCACCATTTACACCTAGGAGTTTCAAGGGTCTCAGCTGCAAACATCATCCTAAAACCTAAATCTTGGTAGACCTAAAACTAACCAGGTACTCATCATCTCATTGTAGTTTCCCCAAGGTCAGCCTCAAGTTTCACAGTGATAAGCTACATCCAGATGAAAAAACATGGCAAATGCCTGGTTTCAACTAGCAGCTCATGCTGAGACAGCTATTTGATTGTGTTATCTTAGAATAAAACTTTCAGAGTTTTTCCATTTGCTTAAAGACAGAAGGCTTATTTATACACGGATTTTATATCTCTAACAGATACTTGCATTGCCAGAAGATGGCTATGTTTAGAAATTTAACTATGTAAATAAAGTGTCTTAAACAACTCTGGGTGCCTGAATAATACACGTTTACACATAAATCAGAGTTTTTGTTATGTTACAGCTGGCTATCTTCCACCTGAAGTCATGCAGAGCAGATCCTATTTTACCTTGTATATCATCAGCAAAATTCTCAGCTGAATTTTGGCTGCATGATATTTGCTATCAGCGGCAAAGAGGAAGAGGCAAAAAGTTGCTCTGTTTTCCAGAAGAGGTGGTACCTGCAGAATCTGCCTGCAACAATCTACATTTTCCAAGTGTCTCCGTGTCACATGTTGTCTTTTGCACTAGCAATAGGAAAGTATAGGTTTGAAACAGAAGAAAGCTACAAACATATGTGCTGCCCCTTTATCTAAAAGTCGGTATTCTTGACCCCAGAGTTTTAAGTCCTTTAAGATTAAAATAGGAGATTCTCAAATAACATGCATTTGCCAGGCTGACAGTTTCAGAACCATGTACTGAAACTGAGACATCCAACGCAACTGAAATGTATACTAACACACAGAAATTACAAAGAACAAGGTTATGATCAAAAACAATATGAACTTCAAAATTCATGGATACTCATGATACACCATATGTCCTCCACCACCTAGCCACAACAGGGTGCCCTTTAATTACTCTGCTAATGTGCTCTTTGTGTCTAAGTGCTGAAGGACATATGGTACATTTCACTTGTAACCATGAATTTCATGTCTTTAATGCTTTCTGTTAAAATTCAGATGTCGTCTAAAATGTATACATGTGTATACATTTGAATTCATATGCTGGTATTGTCACCTATTTGAATCACTGTATCATCCTGTACCTCATGGTGCAATGTATTTGTACTCCATTTCAGGAGCAAACTGATAAAAGATCGAAATCTATTACATTCTTATTGCACAGACATATTAAAAACAAACAAAAACACATCACCACCTACTTAATGACCTGGAAGAGGGAGGGACAGGCAGCTAAATTACCAGTTATGGAAAAATTACTTTCAGTTTCAAACTTTATGGCTGAGCTTACGCAAAGAAATACTAAGTGAATCAACTGTATTTCTGCTTTGTTCTTTAAGATTGTGTCAGAGAGCAGCTTTCCAATTTACTGCCATGTTCTGCTGTCCATTAATGGACAGTATTTTTAATACATTTTTTCATTTCAGGTTAAAAAGGAAGAGGGTTTTGTCACCATCTTCAATTTTTCTGCAAGTGACAGTTCAGATAGGAGCCGATGAATGAAAATGCCATTCTGATGTGTCTAATGTATTGTAGGCAGTGATCAGATCTGTGGTATAAACAAGGTGCAACACGGGCTTCAGTCTTTCTTCTGAACATGGTATTCCTCATCTTAAAAGGTGTCAGTGTCTAGACAAAGAGGATGACATCCTTTAAAGTGCCTTTGGAAATTAGACAGCGATTCAATGCACCCTGGACTCAGATGGTGGCGATGTGCCTGATGTATGTACAGTCAAGACAATTAAGTTACATTAATCACATTCTGAGTCAATTACAGTTCCAGAGAGATTTGGGATTTGCCTTATGTAGGAAGAAGGCTCGTTTTATGTTCCAGTTACAATAAAGAATTTCTCAAGCATCTCCTGTGTTGTTCAGGGGTTTAAATCAGAGACAACTCCCAACACCAGTCACTGAATTCTACAATGTTTCCCCCAGTCCCCTGTACATTTTAGTATAAATTGCAGCCCACAAAGACTTCAGATACTGCTGCTCAGACCTGAACAAGTCAAGATCAAATATTGTGCTAGAAAGCGTAGGCTTAAACTACACCATGCCATTTTAAAGGTTAGGAAGCTTACAGGCTGTTCAGTTTTACAGTAAATAGTAGTCAGCTAGTAAACCAGAAATGTAGCTCTATGATGGGTCTAGTTTTACTTTTTCAAGCTCACTGCTGTCTGCTGTTATTTTTAAATAAACCTGCATTCTGATGCTTATCTCTGATCTGCAGGTACAAAGTGCAGTTCCTCACCTGGAGGAGTATTACAAACGAACTGGAGTTCCAGCATTTGGCTGTTTTTACTCTGCATAACATAAATAAGCCCCCAATCTAAGCTACTTTTGGGGGGGGAAAAAAAAAAAAAGAAAAAAAAAGAAAAAAAAATCTCAGAATTAATCACAGGAGAAGAACTGGCAAACTCAAGGACACAGCTGGCTTCTCCTCTAGAGATGGCTAATACACTGACATTTTTATACTACCATGAGTGCTTACAAGGACTACTGTCCTGTTTTGTTGGGGTTTTTTTTTTCAACATATGAGTTTGTTTTGAGACAAAGAAGCAAAAGAACTATGGCAGGATGAGATCAGGTTATTGGAGATTATGTGGGCAAATTCCACACATTCTTACAGAAAATTAAAATTCTCTGTAGCCATTTATGATTCAGTTTGCTTGAAACTATGCCAACTGAATTATAGCTGTTTGGTACCAATCTGCCGAAATTCACAAGATAAAGCAAAATGTTTACAAGACATAATGCAGCTCACTGCACAAGATGGCTAACAGCTCATACAAGTAAAGATTCACAGCTATTCAGGAAAAAAGACACAAAGTGCTGTAAACAATTTTCTGTGAAACAGCTTTTAAAACACTGCCCAAGACTGAAAAACCACTAGAGATTGTAAAATATTGTCAGAAATTGCAAGTTCATATATTCAGGAACCCTCCAGCTGGCCAGTATCTTTCTACAATTGCATTCAAAAGGAATATTCAGTTTACGCAGACACAGAGCTCTGGTTTCACATTTGCAGCTTCAGAAGATGGTCTGAACACAGTAAAAGGCCAACCTGTGAGGTCAAATTAATTATAACTGTCTCTTGTTAAGGTTTGTATATTGGAAAACTGCAAGTATTCTGCATTCATATACAGCACAATGTCATTTGAAGTGGAAAAACAGAATAAACTATTTTGTGGAGGATTAATCTCAAAGTACAATTGATGACTCTGAATCAAATTCTCCTTATGGGACATCAAGGATTATGCTTATTTTAGCACAGGGAGTCAAAATTCTTTAGACAAATATAAGCTGGAAAAAAAAATGAAAGGGAAAATTCAGCCCTACTCATTATTTATTATTGTTGTACTTAGAATTAACAAAAAGTTTTGGCTTAGAAATATGACATTAACCTTTTTAAATGTTTTCAGTAGTGGCTACATAGGACTGAACTATATACCACTGACAATCTCTGCCTAAAAATCATAGAAAGTTTTAAGTTTCAGAGGTTTTCCTGGCATATTCCCATTTTTTAAGCGAGAGTGCTCAAATACAGTGAAGTGACCATACATATCTCAAAGCATGCTCAAACAGTTACACATACAGATCAATCAAATGAACCATGGTGTTAAAAGGAGAGCTAGAAAATGAAATTATAGAGTATTTCAGTGTTGGGTTGCTCATTTAAGTCAATTTAATAACGAAAACAGTCATATTTGTTTATCTTGATTGTCTCCATTCAACAAATGTCCTATTAAAATCACCAGCATTAGCTAGGGGCAAGGTTGTGAGCTTTCTGCAGAGTCACCCGTTAAATGGATTTGGAGGATGAACTTCTGACACAGGTGTTCCTCTACCAGAAAAGAAATACAGACTGAATTGACACTTTGGCACTTCTGTCTCATACTTTTTTCTCTCCTGCAGGAAACAGTGCTTCTCAAGCTACCAACTCCTCATTGTTCATAATCTTTAAACTCACGTTACATCTAAAAGAAGACTCAAACCAGTGGCATTTGCGATAACAGCAAAGATGCAAAATACATTTCAACTTTATAAATTAACTATTTGTGAGATACAGTTTATGGATGTATTTGCAAAGCAGACAAAAACATTTGTACGAGCTTCATGTTTTCTCATCTTTGAAAAAATGTAGGCTCCATTAAACAGGACAGAAAAGCACCTTTTCCTTAAACAATATGCTTCTGTGCTTTAAGCTTGACTATATCACTGACTACATTACATTAGCTACTGAACAACAATTAGAAGATATTAACTGAGCAAAGACCTGAGTGGTCACATCTGTGTAGACAAAACCAAGCAAAATTATATTTAGATATGAAGATAGCTTCAACTATTCATCTAAATACAGTGACAGAAGTTTGGATGGCCTATTGCAATGGGGGGGGGGGGAAATGTGCCTTTCAACACTAAAGAGCTAAGTTAGTAGCTGCAACTTCCTCCCCACTCACTCCCCCTTTTTTCTTTTTCTTTTACAGATTGAGGTTTTGGAGTTGGGTTTGGGTTTAGTTTTCAATAACTGCTTAACATGAGAAGATTTTTTTTCTTTCTTTTGTCCAGAAAAAAGAAGTTCCCTTGTGGTTGATTTTCATCTAGTTTCTTCATGAAAGAACTATCAAAGAATGTTATAGTGTATATTACTTTTCATTTCAGAAGGATTTCAGCAATCCCTAAAACTCCAACAGTATCTTCTTGACAACCTAATCTCTTTGTAGTAGTAGCTAAATTAAACCAAACTGTCATCAGTGAAAGCTCTCAAGAGTAACTCAAGGATATTCAGCACACATTATCTATACAAGTACAGTAACCAATCTTTAAAAAACACCATTTAAGTTAGAACACTTAAAGACCATAGTTTTCACAGAACACTATTATTTTTTTCCTATTCTCATCTTTAAAATGTCTTCAAAACTGCTTATTTGAAGTTTAACTTCAAAAATTACTTCTTCACTGGCAAAAAAACCCCAAAAGATTGTAAACTTTTAGAAAAACAAATTGTTGAGTGGAACATAAAAATATCTAGAAAATACCACAGATCATATTTCCATACCATCAGGGGAACTCCCAGACACATATCTATGCAAGCATTTCCATGAGATTACTTTTCTTAATGTATGCACTCCTATTTCCACAAGCCCATTTGAATACTGAAATACTTGTGTGTTTTCAAGCTTGGAGCTTATATGTCCCTCTAGATTCCTTGCAGACCTACATAGCTAAAAATGACAGACAACATATTTTACAGCCCACTTCCAGCTGAAAGATGCATCTTTTCCAGAAACTACCTGATCTCAGCCATGCACAAAAAAAAAATATCTTTATCTGAGGACTGAGTTATTAGAAAGCAGAATAAACTCTTCTTCCCTAAGTATCATAAAAAGCATAATGATGCATCCCATGCCAGTTGCATCTTCCCAGTATTACAGTCCAACAAAAGCACACCATATCTTCATGGTGCTTGTTCCACAAGCCATCTATGAAATATTAAATAGGCCTTTAATTCTCACAGCACTTGGTGGACTACACCAAGGAATCACTAACCCTCTGCGCTCCCTCTGCCTCCAACAGCTGTGTTCCTACAAGGCAGAGAAACACATTTAACAAACTACACCTAGGTACCGCAGCTTTCCCTTCAATAGAACAGAAGCGCACAACTCATTGCCATACAGCTGACTAATGAGTTATTCAATCCTGCTTATAGTAATACCACCTTTGTGAAAGAAGGAAAGAAATAGATTCTTATTAACAGGAAGCGAAGAGTTAAGATATAAATTTTATTTCAACTGAGTACCTCACTGAAGTTTCCATAATTGGCAAAAACCTCAAATGTTTGATAACAGAAACAGCATACAGATCTGAGCAGGACAGAATATCTGACCACAAAATACACATACTCAACAATTTGCCAGCCCATAATTCAGATACTGCCACTTACATTTAGTTGAAAATTAACACAATGTGAAACATGCTGCTAAACCAGGAAAAAAGGCTCTGAATTCCACAGTGAATTGTTTGCCAGCTCTGTGCACTTCCCATTCAATGAAAAAAAATATGGCTTTATTAAAATATCAGTAATATCTGCCTTCATGAAACATACCTGTTATTTTCCATGCTCTGAGTAAAGAGCATGGAATATATATGGTGATAAAGTTTACTACTAAATGTGATAAACATTGACTTCAATACTGAGAACCCCTAAAACAATAGGTATCAATCACAAAAATGTCAAAGCTCCAAAACTACTGTCATGATATTCACTCCTAGTTGCCTAAGGTCAGAAAGATAAATCCATTCTAGAGCACCTACAGATTGTAAATACAGATTTCACTACAAGAAATGGGGTTTTCCAATTAAAAATCAAATTCCTTGCTACTGGCTGTACATGTAACTTTAAAGTAACAGTTTAGAAATCCAAGTTTGGAAACAACTTACCTGTGTTCTTAACTAAACAGTGATTAACAAGATGATGCAGTCCCAGTGCCACCTTGGACATAACACTATATAAAACAAAGTGGGGATGAATACTATTGGGAGCAACATCAGACATTACTGCTTTATGTCTCTGTTATTCTTCAGGTTTTGAAGGGGTTGTTTTTTTAAATTAACATATGAGAAAATGACAAATAAAACTTCTCAGACATTTTGTTAAAAGACAAAGCTAATTTGCATGCTGTTTTGCTTTGAGATTGCAGCAACTGATACCATTTTGAGAGACATGAACACACTTGACACCATTATGAGTAGAATGGTATTTTGATAATCTAACACCACAGAATATTTTTGTTCAGATGAGGGAACAGAACAAGGAAAGTAAAAACATTTTATTTTCCCATTTGTAGGAAAGTGATTCAAAATACGAAAGGCAGAAATATGCACAGTCCATCCACTGAGGGCTGTTCTGCAACACCTGCCACAACCCAAGGAGTAAGTGAGGTGGACAAAGCAACCTGAACTTTCAACTTTACTCACTTATGTAAGCAACAGCTATTTAATGAAACAGCATTTTAAGCACATGAAGTGAAAAGTCTGTATTGGGTGTTATTAGTGCACTGTGTCTTCTATTTGACTGACAGAAAGCAGCAAGTGTTAAATGGTATCAGTCAAATATAATGATTTGTTACTGATGCTGTCGCCTGTATTTAGGTGTTATTTGCTCTCCCTATGCTCTGCTATTCACAGTTGGGGAACATACAGCCAATGTCTGTCAACCTGAGATTCCTTCTGAACTGTTGTCACCTAAAGTCAAATTTAGACATCGTAGCACATAAAATACCTTTTTCTCACTCATCAACACTTTGTCTTACAGTGTCAGAGGTAGACAGGATATTGTACAAAGGAACCTGACTACCCAAATTGGCTGGGGAGACGTCAAAGTAATTCTGTGGCAATCAAATGAACATATTTAAAGAAAAATAACCGAACTTATATTTAGTACAGTTTTGATTCACTCTCTGCCCTTTCTCTAGGAAAAAATAAAAGCTTTTACCTTGTACAGCGATGCAGCTACTAAAACCAATAGCAAAAGAACATTATATTAAAAGGACTTGTCTTAAAATTCCACCCAGACTTTATATAATAAATTACTTTAAAGGGCAAAATGGATACTGTCATGTTTGTTTCCATGTTAGAAGGAGCCCCACAGCACAACTTTTATTTTAAATAAAAAGAAATACAGCAAAAGTTAAATAATTAAGAAAAAATCTTCAAGCCTTAGTAATTGGAAGGGTCCCAAAATCCCTTTGTGTTTCATGCTGAGATGCGCAGAGAGTTGTTCATATTTAATTGAAAATGTATTAACATTACAATTTCAAAGGATCAAAAATAAAAGGAGTTTCCCTGAAAATTTAAACCAGGCTTTCAGTGTTTCCAGTTGTGCAGAAGAAAGATCTATTTTTAATGGAATAAACTGTAGAAAAGGACCTAAAGAGGGCAATTTCTTCATTCTTCGGGGAAGCTGGTGGGAAGTAAAATGGTGTATAATTAGTTTTGGTGGGTTTTCTTTTCAAATATATTTAAAACTTTGTGAAGGTTAATGCTCCCACACAGCCGCATTCAAACACAAACTTTATCTGAATGGTGTTTTCACTAATTTAGATCCTATTAATTTGAATGTACAAATACTAAAGACTACTCCTTTGAAATCCTTAAAAAGGTTTACGCTTTCTTTTTCATGTTTTATAACTCTTGCTTATTGTAAGACTGCACATTCTTTTAATGTTAATTATTTTTTACTTCTTGATAGATCATGGATATCTATATAGCCTCAAGAGAAGCCCTTGATTATCTGTATAAAAACATATATGCAAACTAAACTGTAAAAAAATTAAATTAACTTAAGATCCTATTTCTGAAAATTAATCTTCCTAGGTAGATATTTTCAACTAAAGAGAACTCAAGCACATCCAATTTAAAAGAAGAACTGTTGAGATGAATTGCAGTATAACACTCCAATATTTTACTAATATTTTTTTTTAAGCTGGTTTCTTACACCACATGATGCCTGCTAAAAACTCTAACTTCATAATGACGATTTACTTATTAGTTATACCATTTTATTAAAAAGTGCAACCAATGATACAATTGTAATTGGGAAACATCATGCACACCAAACTGTACTGTTCCTTTGATCTCCAATTATCTGAAACTTTCAAAGGTCTGATGCATAAGTCAGTTGGAACGCCTTAGATCAATAGTGGTGGAGTGAGCAATTGACACTTCTTAGCACCATAAATTAGGTGATTACATCTATCATTTTTCCTTCATGATGTAAACAAAGTTATGGCAACAGAATACTGCCACGGGATCAATGTCTCCTGCTTGGAAAATAAATTCTTCAACACTTATGCAGCAGGAGGAGATTATTATTGTACAACAACAGTCTACGCTATTTTCTTAATTACAGCATAACCGTTAGCGTTGCTGTTTGTCCTGGTTTCAGCTGGGATAGGGTTTTCTTCCTAGTAGCTGGTACAGTGCTGGGTTTTGGATTTAGGATGAGAATAATGTTGATAACACATCGACGTTTCAGTTGTTGCTGAGCAGCGTTTATGTTAAGTCAAGGACTTTTCAGCTTCTCATGCTGCTCCACCAGTAAGGAGGCTGGGCTTACACAAGAAGCTGGGAGAGGACACAGCCAGGACAGCTGACCCCAACTGACCAAAGGGATATTCCATACCATACGGCGTCATGCTCGGTATATAAACTGGGGGGAAAGCTGGCTGCTCGGGCATCAGTCGGTGGTGAGCAATGGTTTTTTGTTTGCATCACTTGTTTTTCTTGGGGTTTATTTCTGTCTCTTTTTCTGTTATTTTCCTTTTCATTATAATTTATTATTAGTGGTTTATTTTATTTCAATTATTAAACTGTTCTTATCTCAACCCACATACCCTTCCGATTCTCTCCCCCACCCCGCTAGGGAGGAGTGCATGAGTGGCTGTGTGGGGCATAGTTGCTGACTGGGGTTAAACCACAACAGTGTTATGAGGAAGAATTACTGAGTTTCTTTTACAACACACTTCCTTCCATAGCATACTTTTCTTGCTTTAGAAGGGGAAGTTGCTTTTAGGTGCTGTTGTTTTGTGAGAATGTAAAATTACCAGAGAAATAGGCAAGGAAGTATGCCCAGGATGCAAAGAGCAAGAAGAAGCTGATCCACACTGCTTTAAGCCCCACATTAGAACTGGGCAGCAAACAGCAAGGGTGAGGTCAAACCAGTTTGTTGCACAGAGGCATCCACACCTCCTTAATGGGGGAAGTTTTCACTTCACACATCTGACACGCACTGCTGCAGGAGCTGCTGTAATCCCCCCTACAACCTACACATGAACCCCTATCCATGTATTCATGTTCTTTTCAAAGCTGTGCCAGCATACTTGGCTAAGCATCTAAGGAAAGCATATGGTGCACCTTGAATGTATGGTAACAACTAAAGTACATACTCTCACACCTGTACTACCCATCCATAGGTATTTCTCCAATGCATTCCTACAGTTCTTTTAGCCATATCTCCAGCCCTATTAACTACAAATATTCCCAATCATTCCTTATTCCTAAGCCACCCCTACAAAAAGAGAAACAGTTGATCAGCATTTCAACTTTTGCTAACATATAGGTAGCCCGGATTTTCTTCACTGCTTTCTGTGAGCAAAGCACAAATGCAATGATGCCACTAGTGCCCAACATAATTTCAGTATCACACCCCAGGGGTGCCAATTTTTATTTCAGGCATATATATGCCCTGAAACTGTAGATCATCAGTGATGCTGACTGCTCACAGAATTCCATCAACACAGCAATGATACTTTACTTGTTAATATCATAGTATCAAAATAATGTGTAATAAATGAAGAAAACACCAGATTCTAGTAACATCCTCCTAGTGACTGACATTGTCCGTCATCTAAAGCCCTTTCTTCAGCTATTCCCAGGAAAACCCATCTTAATGTACTCATCCAGGCTTTGTAAGATCCAGCCTCCAAGGCCATTCCCCGCATCTTCTACTGCTTCTGCTATCTCTAAACAAGGGGGCACTTTACTGCTGGAAGAGGTAGATAACACCGCTAACTTCAGTGGGCTAACTATAATGCAAACTACTATTGGCATTAAAATCTCTCTGATACAAAGAGAAAATCATGAGTCTTCATATGTCAAATCTGTGTTTTGCAAACATAAGGATTAACAGGCTTTTTACTTAGATGAGTTTCATACCTGCCAACCTCATATTGCCTTCTTAACACCCCTTTCTTAAAAGTGTCATTGACTTGAAAAAGTTGAAGACTGAAAAGGGAAGTTCAGCATTCCCTGGGTTCAGCATTAACAGTCATTTTTTCTCCTTAGTAGCTGGTGCAGTGCTGTGTTTTTGACTGTAGTCCGCGAACAGTGCTGATAACACCAATGTTTTTAGTTGTTGTTAAGTAATGTTTACTCCGATCAAGGACTTTCTCAGTCTCATGCTCTGCCAGGGAGGAGAGGAAGCCGGGAGGAAGGAGAGACAGGACACCTGACCCAAATTGGCCAAAGGGATAGTCCATACCACAGCATGTCATGCCCAGTATATAAACTGGTGGGAGTGACCCAGAAGGTCCGGATCGCTGCTCGGGCCGGGCATCGGTCAGTGGGTGGTGAACAATTGTATTCTCTCCCCTTGTTATTCCCCTTATCATTATTATCATTGGTGGTAGCAGTAGTGGTTTTGTATTATACCTTCGTTACTGGACTGTTCCTATCTCAACCCGTGGGAGTTACATTCTTTTTTTTCTCCTCCCCATCCCTCCGGGAGCAGGGGGCAGGAAAAAGGGAGGGAGCGAGCAAGTGGCTGCGTGGTTCTGAGTTACCAGCTGGGCTTAAACCATGACAGGAAGTAATCAGTTGAGCTCCCTTATACTCATCCACTGTGCTACAGCCTTTATTTATAAGATTATATATGTAAAGTATATACATTAGAATTTATTTACATGACAGCTGTGGCACGATCTGGTAGCAAAGCAGCCTATCTTAAGCCCTCTCCTTCTTCAGCCAAACTAATAACCAGTTTCTGAATTAGACATCATAAAAGGATAAAAGACCACAGCTAGCACTGCTAGTTTCATGTACAGCTCCCTAGAACGCACATCTACCTTGATAAGTCATGCATGGTAAAACATTATCCTGGCCCTGATGAAATTAGGATTTTAACCTTGACAGTGGTCCAAAATGAAGGACAGAAATAGAGAAAATCTTACAAATACTTCTGCAGTGTTTTCTGTGGTCCATTCAAACAATAGCATGGAAGGCACTATTGGAAAGAACAAATGAAAACTAAAGGTCCCAAATCACAGAATCATAGAATCATTTGAGCTGGAAGGTACCTCTGGAAATCACCTAGTCCAACCCCCAAATCATAAGACAGAAATCAAGAATTGGTTGATGCAAGAAAGAAAAGCAAGCAGCCACTTTTTTGAACCAATAGCCTGTAGATGAAAAATGCCAGCAGGTTATACATTACACATGGCCTTTATCGTATCTAGTTAAATAGACACTGTACAAAATTACTGCCACTGTAGCCATTTTAAAGATATTAAAATCATTCATCCTTTCCCCTCATATTTCTTTTGTATTTAAATGTGTTCTTCATATAACCTACAACAGAAAATTAAAGAATCCAGGAGATTACCATTTATCTTGTTTTTCATTTACAAACACCAGATAGATCATATAGACTTGCAATTCACAAATCTCTGGCCTTTTTTACATGTAAAAATTCACAGAGATATTTGAGAATAATGCCCAAATACCTTCACATATCTCTATGGGTTAATAAGTAGTTTAATGCAGTAACAATACAATTCTGGCTTGCCAAGCATATAATTTAAACAAAATTTCCAAGGCTGTATTCAAGTAGATATTTATCTCCCTAATCAATAAAATTGGAGTCATAAGTTCTTTGTGCTTTATGTGAAATAACTGGTAGTTTCTATTCAGACAGATTATGCCAATTTGGATGTTATGCTCCAGGAAAAGGGGTCATGTTACGTTTCGACAATTAGATTACTAGAGTAAGAGAAACAAAATATTTTGATCACATCTCATCCAGCAAGTATATCAAATCTCACCCTGAAAAAGCGACAAGTCAAAGCTTCAGCAGAATCATATTACACTACTTGGGGATATTAGAGAGGCAGCTTGCATTACAAATTTCTGCCTTCCCCTAATGAGGCAGTAGGCTTTGGGGCACAGTTGCCTCAGAATACCCACTTTTGTCTTTGGCAATTCAAACTGAGGCTATGTAACAGGAGATTGGGCCCTTGGGAACAAGCATGCAATTTCCAGAATTCAGCTGAGACCTCCTGCTTTCCTGGTAATGGAGCAGACAAATCAAGCAGGGATGAACTTGGGAGAAGATTCTCACAGAGGGCAACATAGTGGAGAGAGATTCACCTTTCAACGCTTTCCCAACTTGAGTAAGGTATCTCTATTACTAAGAACCTGTAACTTAGTTATTGCTTACAACCAGGAGCTTGTGGAGGTGACTAATGGTATGACATACATAATTTGGAACATCTGATGTGACTGAGGCTGAGCTGCCCTATTCTCAACTACAACTCGGTTATGAGAGATTTCTATTGTAAGCCTTTTCGAATACTTCATAACAAAAAGAAATTCCATGCTGAAGAAAGGAATCAAAAGCTCAGCCTTAACCTTGAGGTAGTTTTGTCATCTGAAGCAGATGACAGATCAGCTCACTGGATTACACACATACTCTCATATCCCAAAAAAAGATTTGGCAACAGTTACAGACGTCCTAAAGCAAGACTTTCAGTTTATAATGACTCATGTAGTAGCTGCGTTCTCAGAAATTAAGTATAGTGTAAGTGATATGGCTATTTTGCCAAAGTGGGGTATAAGCTAAGATGAAACATCCAAGGGAATGATCCTATTATGGCCTGGCAGCTGGGTAATTGTAAGAAAAGAAACAAGTGGTTTATACATCTGAGTCATCATCTACTGAACTAAATTATTTGAATGTGAAGGCTGTGAGAGCTTTCATTAACGAACACATGGGAGAAACATTCCTAATGTTAGTCCATAAAGACAGGTAAGCCAAAAATTGCATGTAGAAAAAACAAGTTATATGTAATAACATTAAACAACCAGAAATAAAATGTTGGTATTAAATACAGAGCTGGAATAGAAAAGAACAGATTAAAAGACAGGAAGAAAGTTGGTTCAGGCAGTGCACTTATGCCTGTTCAGTTCATCTTTATGAATATGTTGAGAGAATAAAGGGTTGCAACTAAGAAATACCATGACTGAAGTATTTCAGTGGACGCTTTTTCCTGTTAAAAAAAAGAAAACCTTTTCTGTCACAGATAAGAGTTCTGATTGTTCCGTTAAAGCTAGACAATTATAGTCCATGCTGTTTTGTAGTCAGTCCAGCCTTGTCTCACTGGTATCTGAAGTTCGTATTGAATGCCAGAGTTTTGGAATGCACCAAGTCATTCATTTGGGGTAGCTATTAAAGAACTGCAAGCACAGGCCAGATGCTTGCTGTTTGGCATGTTTAAGTGCTTTGCTAAATTAAGCCTGCATAACAAAAAGACATGGTCACTTTTCAATCCAACTCTGCACAGTAGAACACACAAATATATTTAAATTACTTTGGAATTTAAATGCATGCTTATAAAGCTAACCATATTCCTACAGCTTTTGCTGAACAGGGACTTCAAGAAAGGATTCTGAGAAATCCAATTTATTCATAGTTGTAGCTATAAAATTAGGAGATGTCAACAGTTATGTCACCTTCTCGACTCTTGCTGTAGCAGGTTAATGACTTCTACCTTTCTTAGCAATAGCAAAGCAGTTGGCATAGGTGCCAAAGCTGGACCAGCACCAATGACAATCACTTAAAAAGCAATATATATATTTAGCACCAGACATGAACAAGGTTCACCACTACCACACATAATGATTAAAACTGTACATTTCTTGCATACAGTCAACTGTTATATTGAAGCAGATGAGAGAAAGAAACATTTTTTTTTTTAGGGCATGGACTTCTGGAAATTACATCTCATCTTTCAGTTCAAGTGCTGCAGGCAAAGTTTTGGGGATACCATTATCCTGCTGGCATGCCTCACAGTTATGCTCTGTGATAGGGTCTAGGCATATTGTGGTCTCCCCAGACACAATGATTTGAGCCCATGAGGCCTGCCAGAAGGAAATAAATTAATATGTGAGAAAGGGGTCAACAACAACAGGAAATTAACAACATGGCATAAGCCAAACCATAAAAACAGAGTACAGAAGGAGAAGGTGGTGGAAAGGTGCCTCCCCACAGTTGACAGACTTGCTCATGATCAGGGTTTCTCCCAGCTGACCTGCTTCACCTTGAAGCAGTCAATATTTCTGGGCTATGTCATTCATTTCTCACCTAAGAGACACATGATCCTCAACAAAAATAAAAAAAAATCCAGGCTCTATACATTCACACCTTAGCTTCATCATTCAAATTCCAACTCATCTTCACACTGTGACAAATAACATGTCGCTGTGCATTCACAGACTAGTTACTGGTAGCTATGAATTTTAACAGCTTACCTTGCTGTCTTTTAAGGCATTTGTTCTGTTGTTGGGGACAACTACTAAAGGGTGAAGTTGTGTTGAAATTGGGTGTATGTACACCACTTGGGTCAACACTTTACCATAATGACTTCTACATTATATCATCTCTACAAGTCTCTGTGCAGGTATCATTACAGCTAGATGATAATACCACACTTAATTTTTCGTCTTATTTTCAACAATTCCACTTATCTAGCCCTTTTATAAACAACCTATTCCATCCTGTAGCTGCAGCCATTAAACACACACATTTCAGTCTTAGAGCAAAGATGTAGTAATCATACTATGCTTGAGCATGTTTTGAGACAAGTGACACTAGGCCAGCAGTTTTAATTGCCTTGAGTTGGTGAGAATCAGATACAGCCAAACACTGTCACAGTGTAAATGAAAGTGTAATGGGTATCTGAGATAAACAGAAGCACAAACAACTCAGCTGCAAATGAGCAAGATCTGTTCGTGAGGCAGTCCTCTGAAATAATTGAGCACTTCTGTGCATTATGGTTTTGCTTGGACTATTAGCAATCAGGTGCATCACCCTTTATTGGGAATTACAAACCTGATTTCTCATCTACTGTGGTGAAAATGTGCCCTGACAAAAAGCCATCTAAACTAGATTCCATCTCTCTCTCTCTCTCGCTCTCTCAGATTGCTCCAGCTTGTTCCAGAGCTCCCTCCCTGCATTTCACTCCTGCTGGCAATCCTTAGCTTTGACAAGAGTTTAACATTTGTTAATAACAATACCACTTACCCGTAATGCTAAATACAGTGATGAATTCTGGCCTCTGTGCGACCATTCCTGTATTGCTTCTGCTTCTGCAGTGTTCCATAATTGGCCTGTCTGCAGGAGGGACAACGGTTCCCCTCTCGAATGATTTTTCCTATAAAGTCTCAGCTTTTGCTAACTGCTCCTGCCAAACAACTTCCAGCGCTCCAAGGTTCTTATTTCCTATTCTTAGCAGGAATTGGGAAATATACATTTCTGCTTGTTAACATACTAACAAACATTTCAAGCACGGGTCACCGATTCAAACACAGATCCCTCTTACAGGCAGCTTCTGTTCCTTGCTAGCAGCCCCCTGAAACATCTCCTGTAACCATACTATTCTGAAACAGCTGTGGCTCCCAGCTACCCTCTACTCTAAACACTAATCTAAGCCCAAGGAGATGATTAATCTTAAAGTTAACCCCTTTGTTGCTTCAATCCTTTATAAATTTAAACGTAAGAAAGATATAGTAGCTCTCTTGCAGGTTCAAACATCTGTATTGCCAGGATAACATTGTCTTCCATGGCAATAGACAGTTTGGCCTGTAATTCAGTGGAGCATAGATCCATATTCTCATATTAAGGAATTTCACTGTGAAGAAGATTATTCATTACAAAATTATCTTTATCGTATAATTTAATCTCTCCCTACTGGCAACAGATACCAATATTCAAAACAATCTTACCAGGAACATTTTGTAAGTATTTATCTTTTTATACAGATAGTTATGTACTTGGCTTCCATCACCATAGCGTTCAACTATTTAGTCCCTGAATTTAATTCTAAAATATCTTTCTGGCACAGCACAATATTGCTTTATGGATTGGTAATTTAGGAAAACACTGAAGATTAACCAAGAAATGAGTACCAGACCTGACAGCCACACCTGCCACAAAGTTCAAGTTCAGAATCTGTTATCTAGAAAACTTCAAAAAGAAAACCACACAAAAAACAACCCATACTTCAGCAGGCACTATGTCCAACCTCACAGCATGCTCTTATGAACCAAGTAGGCCACTGGATGCTCAAATTTCTGGTATGGGTGGGCTGTCTAATGTTTTACCACAGCACGTACGTACCTCATATCATTGTATGCTTGGATATGCACATGCCATCTGGTTAAAAAGGAGACATTCCCCCCACACTGGGATGTGTTTCCATTCAAGAAGCAGCATCATCACACAATCTGACACACATATGCAATCTTGACACATCGGGCATTAATGTATAATATGAGAGGAGATGCTGGCATTTCTCTTCCAAGACATGACTTGCAGCCACTTGAGGAATCTCAAGGAAAGCAGATTGAGAGGAAGGAGCCAGATCCGTTCAATGACAGAGAAGGTGGGTAACACTGATTTAAGCTACATTTAATAAAAATGTATTATAGGAAA
Organism: Strigops habroptila; assembly: GCF_004027225.2. Lineage (NCBI taxonomy): Eukaryota > Metazoa > Chordata > Aves > Psittaciformes > Psittacidae > Strigops > Strigops habroptila. The sequence goes on from NC_044284.2 coordinate 55,236,526, forward strand.
GACCTGATAAATTGAGAAAATGAATAGAACATAGTTGCAATTCATTACTTATTATTTTTATCAGTCCTTTCATTTTCAATGTATAAGTTATTACACAGTTTGAACAAAACTGCTTAACAAAGCCATACATCAAGTGCAGTGTCTAAGATGGCCACCTGCTCAGTTAAAATTCTAGCATCAATGCATTAAATAATTATTCCCTTATAGAGGTATAAATGTCCTTTTTTCAGCTATGATAATTTGGATGAAATGATTTTCAACTACTACTTGTAACTACAGGATACGATCAAAAGGTGGCAGCAGAATTGTCAAGTATTCCTCCCTACACACACTTTTTATTTTGGTTCATTTTAAAAGCAGGCACAATTTTCTTGACATACCTAATAAAGAAACAATTGTCAAGCCTCATTAAAAACTTAGATTTTTAATCACTTTCTGTTAAAATTTTGGGGCTTGCAGGAACACACGTTCGTATATATGCTGTGTTATATTGCTGAGCACACAATGTGAGAAAGGTTCTTTAGCTTGATTGTGTTTGTACTCTCAGGTTTTCTAGGATCAGCTCACTACGCAGTCGCTACTACCAGCTAATTTAAACAACTTAAACTGACAGAACATCTTACAGCAATTTCATGTTTTACCACGACATGTGTACAAGCATTAGTGTCACAGCCAGAGTGTTACAGCTGAAACATAAAAAGGAGCACAAGAATAAAACACTAAATTTCAGGATATTCTTGGTTTTGACTACAGCTACATAATTCTAGGAGGACGCTTGTGTTCCAGTCAACAAAAAGTTAGCATTTAAAGAGAAACATCTAGGACACAAACGTATGAATCAACAGAAGATTGCACGAGGTGCTTTATCTGCTACTGTCATTCTCCACATGTGACCAATAACAGAAGTTGGCAAAACTCCAGCAGCTGTATTTATGTGTCTGCAATTTTGCACAGATGCCCAGTAGCATTCTGGACAACACATGTGCCACACATAGCACATGGGAAGCCATGGACAAGCACAATGGGTAGGAAAATAAAGGGCACGACAAAATGAAGTACTTGAATGTTCAAATCTTAACCTATCCCCTTTCTACATATGCAAAAAACAATGAAATCTCATTGCATAGTGAACTTGTTTCTTATTTTCTCCATGAGACTTGAGCAACATTGAAAAAACAGAAGGCAGGACACAGTATTGACGAGCATCTCTTCTATACTTTGCTTTCTCCCCTTATCACTTAACACATGGCCTCATTACTTACCACACATTGTACAGAAAGGAAAATCAGCAAATTTGTGCATGAGTTCATCAACAGCAGTCTTTTTTAGTACTCCAATACCTCCCTACCACTACATTCAGTTAAACTTCAGTGCACTGTGTGAGACGAAGCAGCGGGCATATCCACCTAGGGCTACATGGGCAGAGCTGGATGTTCCCTGAATCGGCGGCTCCAGAGCAGGTGGAACCACTGTTCCCAGTTAGCTCTTTGGTGGAACCACTGTTCCCAGTTAGCCCTTTGGCATACCTAGCAAGGGTGGTGGAAGACACTCACTGATCTGAATGCAGCGGTGGCAAACATTCCTCCAGAAGTAGAGAAGGAGAGATGGGAGATAGCAGCACTGCCTAGGACATGTGGAGAGTGTGAAAACACCAGGTTTTCAAAGTAAGCAGATCGAGCATAAGCCACTTTCTGCCAAGACGACATAACACAAATCTTTATGCATACTGTGGTGAATTTTAAGGCCTTAAATCAAATAAAACAAAAAGTACTAGGACACTCATAGATCACTCACATTTGTTATTGTAGATCAATTAAAAAGCCTTATTTTAAAGGAAAAAATAATAACATTAAGGTTGATGTTTTCCATGGTTAAAAGCAGTAACTGTAAAAGATATAAAATGCAACACATTGCGTAACTCCACTTTCAGTTAATTATGTTGTAATTTGATGCATCATTCTGGGGTTTTTTTCCCCTCTTACTGAGCCTTCAGCCAACACTGAAAATGCTTTTGCAGAGTAAATTGAAACCAACATTGGAAGCTGTATCACACTTAGGGATTAAGTCCTTTATGATGAAATGATACACCTCATGAAAAAAACTGATGTCCTACTGCTGCTGCTGGAACAGAACTCCCTAAGTTGCTGAACAACAACACATCCATCCCTTCAATTTAGGAACAACAGTTTTGTAACTCGTTTATGACCTTACATGTCTCACATAGGAAAAAAGAAAAAAAGGAGGTAATTGGAAACTACAGTGTAACAAACTATTATACTAATGATGAAGAAAATATTAACATTAATATTTTGTGTTTTAAAGCTGAGAAAGTACAAAAGTAGTTTTAATTATAACACAGCTTATATATTGCACTCTTTTGCTAATAATTTGGGGGTTATAACCAGTCATAGCAAAGCACCTGAGTCCCTGTTAATCACTGGCATAAATGTTACCATCTCGAAACAAAACACCAGCACACTGCACAAATCCCCATCACCTGGGGCTTTTACTACTGGCAGCCATTCACATTCATCATTATCCCACTGCTACTATGATCCTTCACACACAGTTATCTCCATAGGACCTACTGTAATTGAGATGAAGCACAAGAAACAGCATCAGAACAGGGAAAGATCATTTGGCCCAAAGTACTCACTTTCCAAATACTTATCTCAACATACAGACTGACAAAGCAAACTCCTTTCTAAACTGAAACTCGAGTTGCCGTAGGAACATGATACATGCAAGACAAAATAATAAAACCCATGCCACAGTGAAGTCAGTTAAGAGCATAGATGAGGTTCCTCTCACAGACTTAGAAATAGAAGAGACTGTCTTTAAAACAATTCTGTTAAAAGAATTCAGTAGGCAAACTTCAGCCCTCCTTACCCACAGGGTACTGTAATTAACAGAATTATTTTGCATTATTATTTTCCATGAATGCCAAGGGCAGTAGTATTTAGCTTGGTACATCACTCACAACGTCTTTAACTCGCTATACACTAGAAATAGCTCCCTGCAAATTATTCATTCAATAGTTGAGTTCCATACAGTGCTGTATATTTTGTACCTTAATCTGTATGTAACATATACTGGTTTGTAGAATGAGAAAAAGTAGGAATGCTTTGTGGAGAGCATGATAGGAATTGAAAGAAAATAAGATATTCAGATGACCTCCCCCTATTTTAATAGGCAGAACTAGAATGTATAGATCAGGGAGAAGCCCATTCAAATAGGAAATGCATAAAAATAAAAGCCAGACATGAAGTGACAGTCCTAAACCAGTTATTTCAGAGTATGGGTAGAGAAGGGTGATGGGACAGACAAAAATCTGATTCACAGCTAGGAGCAGGATCTACTTGTACAGCAGCAGATAAGAGTGGAGATGAGAGATGGCAAGCTTGCCAATTCCACCACTAGAATGGTGGTGACTAAGAAAAAATATGTACCAGAGACTGGACAGATAACATATAGTATTTCAGTATTTCTACTGGTAAGCTCAAATATTATATACCCTGCTCATCTGCGTTACAGCCTAGAAAGGATTTATTAGCATTTATGTTAATGGAATACTTAAAATCCAATATATTTTAAAATTACTATGTATTTAAAATAACAAGCCACTGTTCTCTCATTCCTTGTTTATGCTGTAACACAACAGCTGTGATAACATATTTTCAGTTATTTGATGCATCCACAAACCATAGTCTCTAGGAACACAACAAATTAAAAGTGAAAATAAATAAATAAATGGATTAAATTAACAAATTATACCAGCCACACTCAATAGAAGAAAAACATTTGAAGTAATGAACCACAGGAAAAGTGTCCAATCAAAATCACATACCCTGCACAGCGCATAGATTTTGGCAGGTCACCAAAAGGTGAGAGATGTACAGGTTTTACTAAAAATGCTCAGCCTTCTCAGGCACCTACATCTGGTGCTGTCTGCAGGGAGCCCAAACTCCACTCCAGTCACTGTATCCAGAGTTTCATCTTCACGGGCTCCAGCTTTCAGGACAGCTAAGTCAAATGGAAACACAAGATCTAGAGACGTAAGTGAAATTTATCCCATCTGAACATAACAGCAAGGAAGCACCTCGGTTAATATCCATCACTGGAATGACACAAGAAGAAAGCCTCTGTTTCCAGCACACTGATATCCTAAAATATCAATGCCATTCTCATCCTGTTGCCCAAAGGCAGCACCTGGAGTATACCCTCCTCTCACTCCCCCATCAAGTTGCATTGATTTTAAGGCTAGAGTTCAGTACTTCTAAAATCAGTGCATTTCCTAGGGTGTGTAATAGTAATTTATAAGCCTGATCTTACACAGCCAACAAGCAAAAGACACAAATAATGTCTCTAAAATTTCACACAGAGTTTACTCAAGACTGAAAGGCATGTGTAGTCTAACCTACAGCACGAAGCAGGGCCTGCTGCACTCTGCACAAGCTGCAGGCTCCAACTAACTCTCAAAAAATAATCCTAAACAGACCCCATTACAGTAAACTCCAGCAAGGGGTGAAAATCTGTAATTAATGATCACTGTCAATTTAGCATCTCTCACGAGTGATTCCAGAGACCCGAAGTCTTGACATTTTGAGAGTTATCAGAATCAATTTAATTAGTTGAAAAATTGTTATTCTCAGTATAATGACTACTCTAACTCTTCCTAAAGTACCCAAGGAAACCAGAATTTAAGAGCATTCGAAAGGACTTACCTGTTCAGAGACTGATACGCTCTGTGAAGTGGAGGATATGACATAGATATGGTGCAAGCTAAAAGGCTATCAAGGATTACAAAAGGACATGCAGTCCTAATGTTTCATAATAATTAAGCGCCCAGAAACAGTTATCACAGCAATTACTATACATGCATGATTGATGCAGACTTTTCCAGGTTTTTAAATTACACTCTAAATGATCATGCCATGGCAATTCCAGAAAATGGCTGGTCTTTTTCATTAAATTAAGGTCCAAAAAGAATGGAGAAATAACCCACAACTCAATCAATTCTTTAAATAGATAATGCAGGACACAGGAATTATGCAGGGTTTTAACGAGACTTAGTGCAGAAAGCAACAATAACAATCCCGAGGCAAAACCTCACCAATTAGGAGACTTTTTATCTTGCATTACGTTTAACTTAGAAACCTTTGCATCCCTGCAGTCTACAAGCAAAAAAACTCTTTACATAGCAGGTTTCAAAGACAGCCTAACAATCAATATTTGGGAAGAGCTACATGAGAAATTTCCCTTGTGATTTAGCAATGACTCTAATTCCCCAAGGTCTATGTTACTGACATTGCTGCAAATGTAGTGCAAGCAATGAAAAATGGAAGCTGCACACACTGTGCTTTCCCTGTTGCCTTTACTCAAGTCATAACTCACTCTTGCATATACTGTAATTTAACCTGTGGAGATCCCAGAGGGTGCTGTATAAACACTGTGTGAAAACTTAACCCAATCATTAAAACTGTATAGCATATTTTGCAGATTATTGAATGTTTTCTAGTAGATCACTCAGCTGAACTTTCTTGCATTAAGCAAGGCTTTATCTGATTCATAAATTAAGTTTTAGGCAAATCACCAGAGCACTTTGGCACCTAGAATGAGCCAAGAGCTGAGAAATGAAAGCCATATACATCAAATTTCTGCATGTTTTCTGACAGACTTTAATCTCTCCATTAGCATGTTCCTTAAGGTTCCTTAAGTCACTTTATAGAAAATAAAATATACCACTACCGGGTATAAACATGGAACTGGGCAGCTGCTAAAGTTACCCTCTGAAGAGAAGCTCCATCTTTGGGTAAAGACTTTGCTCTTTCTCACAAACCCTCAGCTGAAGTCTGGCACAAATTCAGATCTGATACCCACCACTCAAATTGTTAGCAGGTATTAGCTGTCACATTTCATTAGCCCCTCATCATGCTATCTTGCATCATGCCAGCATATAATGTGATATAATGGAACATGATGTGACATATGTGATGTGACGTGATGTGATGTGACAGCTAGCATTTAAAGGGGAACACACCTATTTTCAAATTAGATGTCCATTATCAATTAAAACTGCTCTGGTGATGGTCAGACATTTATATGTCAAGCCCAAACAAAACTAACCAGCATGTGTTGTCTGTGCTACTGAACTGATGAGCTGGGAATCTGCCAGCTACTCAAATTATCCTTGGGTAATTTGACAGACCTGTAATATAAGCTCTGTGTATCAGTTCCATGTCATATTTGCTCAGTACTACTGAAAGCATGTTTTTGCCATTTTTCTTCTTCATCCATCATAATTAAAATCACCTAAAAAGCTGATTACCAAGCTGTAACTTCAGTTCTGATACTATCAGCTACTGTACTTGATACGTGAAGGAAAGAGGACAAAGAATATTACTCTGTAGCTGCAGTGAACAAAGTGCTGAGAGTGTTGCAAAAACGGTCATTTAACTGACCAGATACAATGTGGAACTAACATGAAAGTTCATAAGAGCAGCATACAGCATGAGTAATAAAACCTTTTGTATCTGCTAATGCAAAATGATTTTTCTCGCTCAGTAGAGAAAAGACATTAAATGCTTGTGTTGTAGTTTAACTCCCGCCAGCAACCAAGTCCCATGCAGCCACTCACTCTGTCCCTCCCCCAGTGGGATGAGGAAGAGAATTGGAAGGTTAAAAGTGAGAAAACTCGTCGGTTGAGATGAAGACATTTTAATGGGTAAAGCAAAAGCTGCATGCACAAGCAAAGCAAAACAAGGAATTCATTCACCACTTCCCATGGTCAGGCAGGTGTTCAGGCATGTCCAAAAAAGCAGGGCTCCAACACAACAGTTACTTGAGAAAGCAAACAATGTAACTTCAAATCACCTCCTCCTTCCCCTGCTTTCCCCCAACGTTATATGCTGATTATGACACCATATGCTATGGAATATCCCTTTGGTCAGTTGGGGTCAGTTGTCCTGTCTGTGTCTCCTCCTGACTCCTTGTGCACCCCCAGCCAGCTCACACAGGGTGGGGTGAGGAGCAGAAAAGGCCTTGACTGTGTAAGCACTGCTCAGCAATAGTGAAAACATCCCTGTGTTATCAATACCGTTTCCAGCAGAAATCTAAAACATAGCCCATACTAGATACTATGAATAAAATTAACTCTATCTCAGCCAAAACCAGTACAGCTTGCTGCTTAAAACCAAAAGATCTGCATAGGTGCAATAAGAGTGTCGTAAATCGGTTGCAGGCAACAGGCTGTGTAATGTATGCGTAATTCAAAAGCAGAGAGCTTGTAGATGAGTTTAGCATACAAGTGAAATTCAGACACTGTAGCGCAACAGATTTAAAATGCATAAGGAATGCATATTATCCCTATGCAGATTAAAGTATTGATTCTTCATCATTCTATAGTTTAGCCATTAATATTCATGCAAACCCTCAGGGCTGGTCACCTTGCAAGAATGCACAGAGCAGCGGAGGGTCAGCCCTGTTTTACACCAGCGCTCCAGCACTGGAGAGAGCTTTCTGCAAATGCAGTAACATGGCTTCCTGTGAGTGATCCGTCTGCAGTTGCTGCTCAGTTGACTGTTTCTGATGATCTTGCTGCTGCTGCAAAAAAGGGTGAAGCTGCTGCCTCTAGATTTCCCGATGCAAAAATTGCACTTCAAGGCCGGATGGCAGCTTGAAGGTCACACACGCTGACGCCTCATATGCCAGAGACAGGAAGCCTAATTTTAGCCCACAAGAAACTAGAGTGCTGATTAGAAAAAAATGAGATTCTATAATGCTTCAAAAGCTTTACAGGGAAAAATTATTCTTAGCACAAGATATCCCATCATACCTATGGGATGCGATGCTTCAAGGATGTTGAAAGAAAAGGTTTCCATAATAAGTGGTGGAAATGAATGAGAAGTAATTACACAATTGTCTAAAAAGTGAATGTTGAAAGAAACTGTGGCTATAATAGGATTATACAGTGATTCTTTACCTTATGATCATCCAGCCTCATAGGATAATAGAGAAATAAGTAGCAAGCTGTGGATTAAAAACATAGGAAATATTTATAGTTTCATTGCCTGGCATACCAGTTTCTACAAAACTCTGCAACATGAACAGCAGAGTACGCCACCTTTTCCTTCACAAAATGCTCCCAGATCTTGCATGATGGCTTCCATACAGGTCTGTCTTAACGGAAAGCCTGGTCAAACCTGACTTGTCAGGCTCAAGCAGACAGGCTGTGCGGTAGTGTCTGCCCAGGATGTACTGCAAAGTGCCAGTGGTTGTTTCATGAATTGGAGCCTGGTGCCTTAAGAAAGGAAAGTTATATTTTTAAGACAGGTTGCTTCGTAGACAGCCTATTCCATTCACCATCACACATTTTCCCTTTCTCCTCTTTGTAGTCCATATCATTCTTGCAAAATATGCTTTTAGGGAAAAACAACGGTCTCTGTGCACTTGGGTTTAAAACTGCACATAAGAGAATTTAGCAGCCAGAAGAGAGGGGCAGATGGGGAAGGGTCGTGACCAGCTCCTTACAGATCACTTGCAACCACTGCTGAGAATCACACTGGGAATATCCAGCTGGGCAAACTCCTGGAAGAGCTCAGCAGGGGTTTGATGGCTGCATGGCCAGCTCTGCATATACCCACTGCCTACACCCAGTATAACACTGGATATAACCACTAACATATTGCAAATGATGAGAACCAAAGATCAATGTTTTACTTGCTACGTCCTTTGTTTTAATAATGAAGCAGCTTTGAAAAAGCTTTTTTTTGTCTTTCAGAATTAGAGTTTTCATTTTCCTGTTTACAGTTACATATATTGCTCAGCCTTCAGTCTTCATTGCGAATATTTTTTAGTTCTCAAATAGTTATTAGAATCTTTTCTGAACTTTATATAATGCAGTTACAAAACAAGCATAACCAATTCATAAAACATGCCACAAAGATTATTACCAACATCTCCCATCTCCTAGACTCAACTTTATCTGTGCCAAATCATAAGAATAATGTCAATATCCAGGTTTACTTTTTTAAGCCTTTTTGAGCATATTTTTCCTAAAGCTTTTTGATAGAAAAATAAAAATAAGCATGCCATGGAAGGAAGCAATAAAGTTAGTTGAAGCATTTCCTCCTTCAAAATTGAAATTATCCTAAAGGCCTACCAGATATAGTGAAATATGCTTGCTTATTACATGTGCCTTTTGGTGCACGCTTGACACATTACTGGTGTAAGTGGCAGACTTTATGCTCATTAACCTACAGCACATTTCTATGACTTCTTTATGTGACAATTTTGAACTAAAAACTTACACCTCCTTTTACTCCTTCATTCTATACGGAGGTCTTGAAAATGCATTGCAAACAACCATAGTAGAACCAGCAAAGGGAAATCAGCCTTAAACTATTTGGGAGTTATATTCCCATGTGTTGCACTTTCAGGCACAGTTTTGATATGATTATAATGATATCCTTACAACCGAGGAACTTCTATTTCCATCCACATTTTAAAGTTCACGTCAAGGTCAGAAATTTCATTTTGGACTTAAGCCTTCAGATTCCAAGTCTGAAGTGCTTAATACTGGGGTTGTTTTTTGTTTTTTTTTTTAGCATACAAAGTACACAACTCCTCAAATTCAGGTGAATTTGGTAAGCAGTTAAAAACTCCATACTGAGTGAGACTCAAGTAAGACTAAAGACCCTTCTAGGACATTATTCTGTCTCCATCAGTGGCCATAACTGGATAAGTAGAGAAAAGTATAAAAACAGGAAAAGTATAAATGTTATTTCTCCAAATATTCACTCAGGCACTTCTTTTCAACTTGGAGACTTTTTTTCAACTTCCTGAATCTATGTGCTTAGCTAAACTGTGAATTTCTCCTCCCTGAACTTGCCCAGTCTCCTCTTAGATCAATAGAAAACTTTAGCATCCATCATTCTTTTGGCAAGATCAACTACCCACTACACAAAACCCACATCTTTTTATTTGTTTTGAATCTGGCTCCTACTAACTTCATTTGATTTCCCCTGGCTTTTGGACAAGATACTGTGAACAGAGCGTGAACAACTGAGCCTTATCTGCACTCGATATGATTTTATAGACTAATATCACAGCCTCCATCGGTCCTCTCTTTTCCAGAGTGAAAGATCCTCATTTACTTAATCATTCCTAATACAGAAACTCTTCCATACTTTACTTATCTTTGTAGACCTTCCATAGAGCCCTTTTTAGTTCTCTTACAGCCTTACGGAGAGTTGGGGGACCTGTGGAGGTGGCAAAATCTTCTCATTGTCTAGGTGCAGACAGATTTTCACATGATACTGTAATGACATTCTCCATTTTGTCATTTTTCCTTTTCTAATGATTTCTAACATTTGATGTGCTTTTGAGCCACCAGTGAAGCACTGAACTGACAGCCTCAGAAACTTACTACTATAACTGAAATACTTTACTCCAGAACATTCAGGATAACATCAGAAGACATCATCATAAGAATATGAAGTTAGGGCTTGTTCCTTAAATCATGCGCATCACCTGTCACTTACCTATATTGAACATATCTGCTATTTTATTCTGCAGTCACTCAGTGTATCTCGTTTTGCTTGTTAAGCAAAACAAGGCAGATTATCTGTGCATACTATTTCTATCCCCCAGGCACATTTTTCAAAACAAGTTCAGTTTGTCCCATAAACTTAAGATGATGGATATTGCTCCTGCGTATGTTGAGGTATCTGCCCCATCTGTCCAAGAAGATCCCAGCCAAGCTTTATTACTGTTTACTTCATGAAAGTTATACCCTTATGGAGGCTCTATCCATCTACTACATCCCTACTTCTGATATTTCTAAATAGACTTAAGTAAAACTGCTCAGAAGATCTCATACATGTTTTTAACTGAAAATTCAAACAAAGACACTTTGCAGAAACAGTTATATTTCTAAACATTCAGCAAAATTCAGGCAGAATTCTAATAGATTTTTGCCTGTCTACCAACTCGAGAGATCAGTCTTGGTTTTTGCTACTAGCTCATAGTGCTGGTCACTCCCAAGTCAGCAGGACTCTGACATTCCCCAGGGCTTCCAGGTTTACAGTCTCTCTTTAACCAGTTATCAGCTAAAGGTCTTCTGGCAGCAGTGTTTGGCTCCTATGGAGACAAGGGTTTTGGAAACTCTGGCAACTGCAGAAAAAAGGTAAAAAACTTTTTTTTTTTAATTATTATTTTAAGAAATAGTTCTAACAGGCTGATCAGTTGTGCTGATGTTATTTATTAGTGGACAAACACAACTACCAAGAATTGTGTTACTTCCCACAGTTACAAGAAGTTCCCAAGGCTTCACTGCATAGAAACTATTTCATCTCTGAAAAAAAAACTTGATTGTCTTTGAAAAGGAAATCAATGTAGGATTTTTACTGAACAAAAACATTTGGCTTGTGGGGTTTTGGTTGGATTTTTTGTTGTTCGGGGGTTTTCTTCTAATTTCGCTCCAAATTTAAGAAGAAAAATAGCCAAGGAAAACTTAAAAAACTTTTGCAGAACTGAATTTTTGCATAACCATGAAGAAGATGTGCACTGAAAGTGAGGAAAGAATACATTTGTTTAGATTACTGCTATCTTCACATGATATTTTTTCTTCAATTTCACAGACGTAAATTTTAAAATACCTTAATAAATCACATAATTAGGAAGATATCTAAAACCGAATCCATTAAGTTGTCAATGGACAGAATAAAGACTTCAGATTTATTTCAGCAGGGCGATAACATATCTATAGTTCATACTGGTAACTATTTCTTCAGAGGAAAAAGATTACCATCCATATACACCTTTCAATTCCCTAACGAGTTCTTTCATTGCCATGTGAAGAACTTCACACTTGAATAATCAGCTGCTTAATGGCCTCCTATAAAAAATTTTAAATCAACAATGCAAACATGGTTTAGATTTCCCTAATAAGAGGAGAAAACCACAGAAAAACATCACAAATTCAAATATTTCTAGAGCATATTTTAATTTAAAAAATGCCTGGCATATTTGTTGCCTGAAAAACTTCAGCTATATTAGAATTTCAAAACATCTGTTTTCAGAGAGGCATCTATTTTCTTCTAGTACTTAAAAATATTCAAACGTATCTATTTTATGGGTGAGAACCACAAGCAGAAAAACCCAGACTATTAAGCCTTTCTTATGATTTCCATATAGATCTTTTCTCATAGATCCACCATATCTTGCTACTCTAATTCATGGAGATGATTTTTACTCCCACTGATTTAAAAGGGCAACATGAATGGTGAAGGGTTGCAGTATAGGTTTACTGCATTTCAAATTTCAGATTAAAAAGAAAAAAAAAAAAGGCTAAAAATTTTTGGCAGCATCATTAAAGTATCTGTTCTTAAAATAGAAAAGAAAGAATATGCTTCAGCTACTCTTTGACAACACAAATCAGTAATTACAAAGATCATATGATTGTTCTTTCAATACAGGAAAGAATCTAAATAGTTTCATAACAGAAAAATTCCCGTATGATTTTTTTTAGAATACAAAATATAATCATTTTAACCCACAGATTAAAGTGCATTTCTCCTTCCATTATATAAATCCTACACCAGATTAGAATACAGAATTATATCTTCATCTGCATTATGACCTGAAATGAAACAGTTTTTATACTATATTGACAGAAACGTTCATCTCCAGGGGCCTGCATTTGCTCTTACTGAAGTTAATGCAAAAAATCTAATTGGTTTCGATGACATCAGGATATAGTCTCAGGCTCCATTCGTGGGCCTTTCTGAGGGAAATGAGGAAAATATTTGCAACCATTATCCCCCTCTATGACCCTTTCTTCTTGTTTTGCCCCACATTTCCACATTTTAATAGTTAGACATCATTGCTGGGGCTAGAAAGAAACTGTCATGTGGGAAATCTATTTCTTGGGCACCTACGAATAACTTTAAACTGCCAGCTCTCAGAGACTGCTGGCTGTTCTGCTGCTAGACCCCTGTTCTGTTCCACAGTGTCAACTTCTATGTTGGATGTTGCTCTTTTATTTTGAAAGATATGCAGAATTATACTTGAGGGTCGCATTAAAAATATAGCTAATTTTTATACATAAGCCTCAAGACGCAAAGTATTAGTTTAACTGGGTTAGATTTTCATGTAAAGTAGTGAAAGTCAATTCATAAGGCCAAGCCATACTCCCAGCACACTGAACAAAACTCTGCTACAGCATTCTCCATTATTCCACCACAAAAGTAATTCTGCAGATCTCCAACATTTCAAATAGATGGAAGACTGTATGGCCATCCACACTTCCACTGAAAAGAGACAAGAGGAAGAGGATTTATCACTGCATTTCTAAAACTTAAAGAGTTTTGCAAAATCAGGGCCAATTTGTAGGCACTGTCTGTTGTTGAAGCTGCAGACATTTAGTAATTCTCACATTCTCAAAAAGCCAATTCTAAATGGCCTATAAAATTCTGTGGGAATTTCTAAGGCGTATGCAGCACATCATTGATTCCTATTTGTATTTAATAACATTCAGACATATGGCAGTTTAAAGGCAAAGAGGAAAATAAAACTTTGGTTGCAACACCCCCATAGTAAACATTTTTGCAAGCATATGAGTGTAGAACTCCATGCATGCTGAGGTCTTATTCTGATAATAAGTACCACAGGCCAGGACAAAGCTGGAGCAAGGACAAGAGTATGCGCATCACATGGAAGCAAGGGAAGTAGAAAAATGGAAATGGCAAAAAATTTTTCAGCACAAGTAATTCCATATAAAAATATCCTGCTTCTATTTTATTTTTTTCCCTAGAAATGCTTTTCATTGTTGCTGGGGTTTTTTTTGGGTTTTTTTTTCAGTATACTTGAAACAAAACAGACAGTATCAGTGAAAATTTATGGAGGAATTAGTGGAGAAAATTAGAAGGAAAGAACAATGGCCAGACAGGAATGAGAAAGCTCAGCTGCTATTCCCAAGCAGAACGGCAGAAAAGGTCAGAATTCACACTGCTCACATTAATATTGCAAAACCACATCTTCAGAAATGGGAAAAAAAAAAAATATTGAGATTAATTCATTGTTTGCTGCTTTCCATATCTTCAAATCTTCTCAGCAATCAAAGCTAAAACTAGTACAATGTGACTATCTCAAGTATCATTCTAAAAGAAGCTAACTGCAGAAGAGGATTTTCTGATTACTTTGTTTACTCAAACCAAGTGTTTTCACACTTCCAGAAAAAAAGTATTTTCATAAGTAGAGCCCAGTTGCAACCTAGTCACATACTAATAATATACAGCTCTTTTCTGAGGCATATTATTTACATTATGGATTTATTATTGTCTTCTGTTATGTTGACACGAAATAATCTTTCATCTCCTTCTATGTTAAAGGAGTGCAAGCGTCCTTTGCTCGGTAAATAATTCAAAGACATATAAATATTTTAAGAACAATAAGCAGTATATTTTGGAGCAGCAGAAGAGAAGTGAAATTAGTTATTTGTAGCTGAGATCTTGATTGCAGCAGCATAACTGTTCTTCAGTTTTCATTATCCCACAGCGAACCAAGTTTCTTCCTTTACTTTCAGACACTGAATATTTAGTTTCATCTGCAATAATATTTTTATGAGAAAAATACAGAAGCATTCAAGCATGAACTTCCAATGCTTTCAAAATTCCTGTGCTAAACAAAAGGAAATTTACTTATAACAATTTTTGTCCTGCATACATCTTTTAACTATGGTATATTAATGTTTTTCATAAATATTGTCTTTATGGGTTAGTGGATACAACCTCACAGAATACTTGACTATAACTAGTGAGAGAGTTTCAGTTAAACAGAGTTTTCTTCTTTATCAGGCTGAAATACAAAAAAGAAAAATTCTTATTCTTTTTATCTTCACATACAAACTATAGTTGAAATGAAAAATCAAAACTGACCTACAGTCAAAATTAATAGAAGCTTAGAATGCTGAATAATGTGCAGACACAGCAAAAATTCATTTGGGAATCACTTATCGCTAGATATTTTACTGTGATCTGAAGCTGGCCCTCAGATCTGCAATGCAGATCTCCAAAAACTGGAATGAGAGAGGCTATAAGGCCTAGCAGGAGCTCTACATTAATATTGTCAATCCATTCGCAAGTCATCTTCTTTCCCCTAAAAGATTAGCACAAATTTTGTGTATCCCTTTCTCTCCTCAGTGTTGGATTGGCCAGCTCTAAAACATGTGAAAGAAGCAAATCTTGAGCCTCTCTTCAGTAGTGAATTTAAGGCATAGCCAATTTGGTATTAATTCTAAAATACAAAGCACGAAAAGTTTCAGAAAAAGACCTAATGCTATAGATTGCTTTGGTTCATCTCTTGCAGAACAAAAATTAACCCATCTCTGAGCAGTCAACCCCTGCCGCTCCCCCACTGTCTGTATAAGGATAGTTTATAAGGCTGCAGTTCTTCAATGGGGGTTTGACAGTTGCAAACCTCACTGCTAAAGACAAGTGGCTAAACGCCCCAAAATTTACAACTTCAATTTAAACTGTGCTTCTAAAATACAGACAAGCCAAAATCCACAGAAAAATTCCTATTTGATGAGATGTTTTCTATAAAGATGTTTGCAAATATACTTGGGTTAATTTTTTTTTTTTTAGCCACTTGTGCACATATTAAAACAGAAAGCATGCCCCATGCTTCAATAAATTCTAAGTGGGGACCCCATCCAACCCCCTTCATGACACTACACTGCAGGATAAATACAGGACTTGGAATTCAGAGAACCTCTGTCAGATGAAAAAGAAACATTTTGAGGAGGTGAGATAACCACAGTGTAGAAGATAAGGATTGACTTCACTCGATTTCTCTTACAAAGTGACACATTCTTTGGAAATCTTTGTTCATTTAAAACACAGAGATTTTAAGTCCCCTTTTCTTCATCCTGTTGTGCCTTTCCTTACCTTTCTTCTGAATATGGCTTGTTATCTTTTGTATTTCTACTTTTCCTGTTTGTTTTAGAAGCTGCCACCATGACCTTGGTAAAGGTCAAGGCTAAACTTGACATAAAACTGCTAAAAGGCAGTAGCAACAGAAATCGGAGATATCCCATTAGAAAGGACAAGAGAAATAACCCCTTCAATCCCCAGAAATGTTGGAGATAAAACTGATACATTTGCCTACCTCTCATCACGAAAAGCAACCATTAGAGTAGTAATACTCTAACTACGTTTTCAAACATATCTCTAACCCTACAAGAAAGCAGATTGTAAATTAGTGAACAGACTCATCAGCTGGTAAAAAGCATTTGAATTACTGATGTGAGCATTTATCTAATTATCTAATGCACATTTTCTCCTAGGCTTTGTTTTCAAATCCAGACCAAAAAATTGGAAAATACCTAACCAGTATTCTTCCAGCTCCAGACATCTAAGGCAAACAAATATTTTCCCCCTCTCACAGCAGCTTTACAGGCCTTTGCTTTGGTAGCTCCAAGAACATCTAGAAAGGATTTTACCTGGAAACCTGTAGCCAACCAAGTGGCTTTTAAATTATGACCAAGTTTCCAACTTAACTCCCTCTACCAGTTAGTCTACCTTGTCATTTTGGGACAGACACAATCTTTCAGATGAGCTTTATTACAACCACAGTGACTGATAAGGGCCATTACACATACCACAGTGGAACAGTTGAACTGTTACCGTAGAACTTGAAGAAATTGTCAGTATAAACATGGATTTTGTTTAGATTATTTCATGAGGAAAAAACATGATAACAAGACATCCTAATTGACTGTATCCCATGAACTTTAAAAGTGTCAGAGCAATTTCGCTTTTAAAGCACTACATAAAATATTTTACCACATCTCTGCCTCAGTAACTTTAATAAACTACGCAGCCTTCAGGGACCAGGCTCCTTATAAATTAACTGCCTTCAACTTGCTGCACAAGGGTCTTTATCTCTTGTCAGCTTAATTATGTGTTTAATTTTATTTTTAACATTTTTTTAAATGACCCATACCAAGAGAAACCTAGATTGTTTAATTAAACAAATGAATATGGTTATATCTAGCATGGTCAAAGCACTAATTTCTCATATTAGTGTTTTATATGGAGCTGATAGTTCCATTGTAGTTCAGTCTAAAGTTAATCAGCTCACCTTTCCAGCAACAATTTCAAGTTTAACTTTGTTTCACCACCCTCTTACAACTAAGTGGCTGTAGCTTTTCCCCAGTGTCTCAACAGAAGCTAGACTCTAATAAGTTATTAAGCAATTACTAATGCATTATTGCTTATGTATGTGTGTTCCAAATTTACACTCTACTACTGAATGGCTCAAAGAAGCGTCTGGGTAGCAGAACACAGCTGCATAAGACTTTCTCTTTGGCAGCAAAATTTCTATTTTAAATATGGGACTAAACCAAAAAAGTAGTAAGTGATACAGATCTACAGCAAAACCTGGAAGGAAGACCTTATCCGAGGCTTCAGGTGCTGAAGAAGAGCATCACCACTAGCTGGTACCTGGCATGAAGCACACTGTCACCACTGGCTGCAGAAGGAAGGGGAGAGGCCCAAGCCCATGAGCTGGACTCTCAGCTCCAAGTAGCACAGCATCAGCCTCCTTTGCTGCCATCCTCTCCCCATCAAGAGGAAAAAGTACCATAGCTATAGCATTCACATACAGAATGTGCAAGACTTGCTTCCAAATCCCACCAGTCCACCGAGATCTCAACCCACGCCTCAAAGGACATTAGCCACTTATGCTACAGGATAATGCAACAGGGAGAAGAGACTCTTTCAGTTGTTTCTATTTGGTTGCAAGAAGAAGGAGGAAATTAAAGGAAAAGTTTCTCAGCACTAGTTCTCAGGACAACATTCACCAATAATGGTGGTCAATATCCCACTACATGCTCCTAAAGACTGTTTTGCATTTTACATAGAAATGTCATTAAATCAGAACAAAATCAGTGGAAACTAGGCAATTCGACTGCTCTGAGGCAACAAAGAGTGTCAGGGTTACCATCAAGCATCTCACTGGCAAAAAATTGATAAGCTCTGATAAGCAAGAAGATTATTCCCCCTTCTCTTCCAAAATAACCTCTACATTGGAGACTTCATCGAGGAATGAAGTCTTTAATCTTTGTGGATAAAAATGGGAACTGAAGCCAGGTCTCCCACTGTCAGAGGAAGTGCTCTAAACACTACTCCATAGCAGCCATGCAGAAGGAAGGACAGAAGATTTAGGGTGGGCAGAGAGGTATTTAATACCCAAATTCATTATGGCTTCTCATATACAAGGTTACAATGAAAGGGTAACACGTTCCTGGGGCACCAAATTAGGTACTAAGCCCTTAACTTGAGATGAATTTAAATTACTAGCTGCCCTCACTTTTCAGAGAGTAAGGGAGTAAGAAAGGGAGCTAATAGGATTTTCAGAAAGGACCCAAGATCAAAGAACAACATTAGAGAAGACACAGCAGTGACAAGACTCTGTGGATAGGTCTGTCTTTCTGGAAGTCATATCTCCCTTTGGGGGCTCTCCCTGAGTCTTTTTCATTGTACAATTGTTAGTATTTCAGTCTCATGACTTCTCAGCCAGTATCGTGATTTTTTTGATGGGCTGACTTATGACCTGTGCACAGCAGGACTGGCAATAATGGTATGGTACGCTTCCTGCTTTAATATTAACATATCTTATTTCCCTCTTACAGAAAACACCTTAGAAGTCATAGTCATGTAACATGGCAAAGGAAATAATTCATTTCACATTTGCTGAAGGCCTGCAACAACCTTTCTTCCCCAGCCATGTAACGGAATGAACAGAAGCTGTGACAGCAGGTGTATGTCTGATAATATGATGAAGAGGTAAGCACAAGCAGCTTCCCTACTAGGCTATATAGTCTATCTGGTCAACAGGCTTGCCACTTCTAGGAAGCAGAGCAGTGAGTGGCTAGTGGTGACAAAACCCTTCATGTCACAGAAATGCCAGCTATCACAATAGTTAATTTGTACCAGGGCTTTTTCTAAATATGCATTTGAAATTCAGGTCAGTAGAAAATGTGTATTTTTTGAAACCTTCAGTGCCAGGATGACACTGGGCAGTAGATGGGAACAGTGCATAGTGACATGAATTTTATTGATTACGACTGCACTGTGCATACGATATGCACAGTAACTTCAGAAAGTGATAGAAAGCACCTGGAAAAAGTCCACTTTGAAGGTCAAAGCTGACAGAATCTTTATATACGTGGGAAGAGGCCAGTGGAAGAGCAATAACTTTAAAGAAAGCTACAAGAGGTAAAAGGCTGAAAAGTACAATTGCAAGATCTTGTGGAATTTATGACTTGCTTGGTTAATATGTCTGGCTGGCTGACTGATAGTTCCATTGTGGTAATAATACAATAGCTGAAAGTGAAGTTCAGCTGCCCATCCTTCTATACAGAATTTAGAACTTCTACTTTATTTTACAGTGCTGCTCGGACCAACAACAACTGACCGCCAGTTTTCCCAAATGCATCGCAGATACTAATAAGCTATTATCCAATTAGTTTTTGCCACATGCATCCAGGCATATGAGTTAGCACATGAAATGTAAAGACTCATGCTTAATGGGAAAGTTTGAGAAGGATTTACTTAAAATGCTTGTTTATATAAACCCCATATTTTGGTATTTTCTTACATGTGTTTTGGAAGCCCTTTGTTTTTAGGAATTTCATTTGTTTCTCTGCTTTGGTCTTCACTTGAAACCATTATGTTTTACTTGTTATTCTCCATAGAAAGGAATTATGCTATTAGTGAAGCACAGTGACTTCAAGGCAGAAGTAGAGACCAAACTTTTCATCTTTTCACTATTAAAATATCAAAATTTTGTTTTAGTATAAGCAAACTGTGATAGCTGCATATTGCAGGGATAAAAGCACTGAACAAGCAATGGACTGAACCATCAAAGAAAAATATCTTTAAAAGCACTATGCTAGTTTCTCCTTAGCTGCAAAACTAGCTGAATTGACAGCACCTTCTTTCCAAGCTTCTTGAATCTTCACCCACTAAGAGTGGTTTTCAGTTGTTGAAATTATGATGAAGTTAATTTAAGCCAAAACTTCCCACAATGAATTTTCAGATTCCAAGATGCTCCTTTGACTGTTGTATGAATTCTGGCCAGATTAAAACTCTCATAAAAATCACGATTTGCTCATCTCTGTACAAGTTTGTTAAAAACTCAACTAAACTCCCCAAAGATTCATGTTCTGAATGTGGCAGAGTCATTACGTTTTCCTCTTAGGTTCAGTTGCTGATCTGGAAAATAAGCCAGAAGCTTTTCCTCCCATGCTCCTAATTTCTCTACTCCCAGTGATGAAGCATTGTGGAGGAGGAAACCTTTTGACAGTAGAAAAACTAGACCTCAGGAATTAAAAATTAAAAGGAAAATGGGAAACAAATCAACTGGCGAAAAAACAGTTTAAAGATTGGAGACTGTCCCCAATGGCCTGTCCACTCCACTGTGAAACAACAGAACTGGGTTTGCAGCTGGATATCAGAATAGTTTAGCAATTTCAGCCCCTGCATATGTTTGTCTCAGAGATGGGTATTCAGATACCCTACAGATCCCTGCTTCAGAAGTGCCATGTTGCTAGCCAAATGAAAGTGCCTCTGATCTGCTCATGAGCCATATACAAATTAAAAGACTGGTATCATGCCTGTATGCAACAGGGTGTCCAAATCAAGATTGTCCAACATCCTTCACCTTGACTGTATACATGGAGGTGACTGTGCTGCCTTAATAATGTTCCCTTTTTATAGATTGGTATGTAGTTCTATTTTTATATATGCATATATACAGACCATTAAATAATTATCCATATCTATTGGGTAGGGTTGAAGCAATCCTCACCTACTGTATCTGGTAAAAAAAAAAATTGTATGTATAAATTACATTTGCTCTTTTAAATCACAAGAATCAGATTCCCACTCCACCTGTTAAGATCATTACTTTAGGTAACATGGTACACTGCTCTCACAGTGAAGATGGAGTTCTTATGCAATAGTTAGCAGCTTTCAGAAGCACAGTGTGTCATGTAAAGTCATCAGATATTTTACTTGAGAACTCCATTCGAGGTCAGTACCAGTTAAGTGTCCATTTTATTTCTTTTTCATTTGCTGAAAGCTTGTGTCCATTTTATTTCTTCTTTCTCATTTGCTGAAAGCTTGGGCAACAGCACATCTTAGGTTAATCCTAACATTTTAATTAGTTCAGAGCTGACAGCTATTTGTACTTTGAGTAATAAATTTTAGAGTCATTGGAAAGTAGATTAGTCTAATTCAGGAAAGCTTGCTCATGTGTTTCACTTCTCTGTGAAAGACAGACACGCTCATGAGATTAAGCCTGGCACAAAACCTGTTTTTCCTAACACGTATTTGCTTCTGATGTCATAAATCATGTTTAAATCTTGGCTTACCTGGCCTTCTGGTGGCAAGTAGTTAGTACAAGTCACAGACTCATTTTCAGATAGAATACTCAGAGAACTGGTCATATTCTTGGAGCTGCTGGCTGGCTGATGAACTGATTTGGCCTTCCTCAGTTCTTTTTTGTCATGTGTGCTGCTCCAATACAACTGCCTATGGAGGTCACTGTCTTGACAAGCAAATTCGGTTGCTTTCCCCATCTTTGACACTGCTGGGTACTCTACCTCTCCATACGTATTTCATGAAGACCTGTATTACCAGCACTGCTCTTCATCTCAGGCTACAGTATGTCATTTATGACAAAGAAAACTAGTGTACTCACAGGTAAGGCCTTATTGAATGGGTTGTGTTTGGGATTTTTTTACTTGTGAGGAAGCTGGTTCTTCAAGTAGAGAAACTGACCCTGGCGGTTTGACAGGGTCAGATCAGATTTAGCCAGTGACATAAAATAATGCACCACTCATCCTTCTTCAATATATACTCCAGGGAACGAAGGAGAAAGGAAATCCTGTTCCAAAGTACACAAATCTTTCTTTGTGACTCCAGACACTACACAAACACACCTGAATTTTTTTTTTCAGATGACTTACAATATTGTAAAGTTATAATATTGAACTTTATGAATTCACTCACTGCTGTGCCATTAGATTTGAACCTCACATGTGCTTCCACAAATAAAATAGGAATGCTCTTGCTGTTACAGATGCTGGAAATGACTAGATAATGCATTTCACAACCATGCCAATGGTTATTTTCTTTCACTCATCATCTTTTGTTCACTGCCAGTTATTTCAGTTGGCAGATGTGGTTTCACAATCCTCTATAATTGTATCTGCTAGCATTGCATAGCTGAAAGTTCCTCCCCAGAGCATCTTTAGATATTTCTTATGTCCACTACAGGTCTGTTTCCCATTAGTTATTTCCTTACAGAATAATTTCTTCAGTAAATGCCTCTTACCCAACTGTGGAAGGCAATCTCCTTATCTGACTGTGATAGGAAATGGTACCACACATTCCCTTTTCAGCTTCTGGCTAGCCTGGCACAAAAATTAAGTGATTGTGCTCCTCAATAAGAGCTCAACTAACCCCACTGCAGATGTTCCTATATTTTCTCTTTCTATAATATTCCTTCACATTCCTGCAGGGGTTGACCAGAAAGGAATCTATCAGAGCGTTTTCCTACCAAAGGGGCAAAAGGAGCAGAATAATGATCTAGGATAATATGCTAGATCAGATAAGTGGCCAATAAATGCAAATCTAGCTATGAGTAGATTTAAAATATTTTAAGAAATTCTCTAGGTGTTATAACAGTGGGTATGAGTGATACACTATAGGTGTTAGAACAGATCCAGTAATTCATTAAAAATAATTTTTTCTACAATATATAGGCATTTTCACTCAAATTTTTTTTTTATTATTTTACCCTGACCTTGTGAGTGAATCAAACACTATCTAATCAACATTTAACATCCTTCCCACCTGCTGGTCATGATGCAGTGCAGGACACAGCTGGCTCCTGGACCACAAGCACATACTGCTGGCTCATGTTGAGCTTCTTATTGACCAACACCCCCAAGTCCTCCTCCTCAGGGCTGTTCTCAATCCAGTCTCCACCCAGCCTGTATTTGTGCTTGAGATTGCCCCAACCCAGGTGCACGACCTCGCACTTGCCCTTGTTGAACTTCATGAGGTTCACATGGGCCCACCTCTCCAGCCTATCCAGGTCCCTCTGGATGGCATCCCTTCCCTCCAGCAGGGTGACTGCACCACACAGCTTGGTGTCATCGAACTTGCCCATAATAAATGGTTTACTGTAATGTGGATTCCAGTCTCCTGCTTTGTACTTCTAACATATATGTAAAAAGATCTGTGAAGGATAAACACCCACCTACCCCACAAAATTGTTACACTCCTGGTGTATTATTTTCCATTTCACCTTCCTTACCTGGATTTCTGTTTATGATCTTAAGAACCCCAAACAACTTCTGATCTCTTTAATGAAGAGGTGAAGTAGAAAAATAATATTTAGAATAAATCCCTCTGCTTCTTGCATCACATGATTTAAAAAAAAATAGTCTTAATTACAGAATTACACTCAGATGAGTTTTTGATGTTTCACTTCTTCATTCACTGCACCCAGTGGACAGAGGAAAGATTGTCCCCAGTCAGTACTTATATTAGATTCTGCAGTTACTGTAGGACTTTTCTCATTCCTAGAATATCATTCAGGAACTAAACCTACAGAAATACTGGACTTCTTATTAGAATACTTATTAGAACAATTTGTAACTTATACTTGAATTCTTCTCTAAATTAAAGGAGAAAGAAACAAAAAAACAACAAAAAACCTGCAGTCTGCCCAAGATGAATGACTATAACTAGACCAAAGGAAATTATTTTTCTTATTTTAAAGGTATTTAATTTTTTTCTTAAACAGTTTAAAATATACCCATCATTCCTTGCAAAGTATACTTAAAAATGAAAGCAGTATAAATTTATTTTTACAGACAATGAGCAATCAAAATTTATAAGGCTCTCAAAATATTAATTAAAATTTAATAACTTCTCTTGAAAAAGGTGGTGGGTTCTTTTATATACATGAAAATGTTCATTTAAAAATCCTCCTCTTTTGCAAGAGAAGTAATTTCATCAAGAAACATCAACCAGGTCTAACAATAAACCATTCTTATGATTTCATAGCATGGTTTGGACTGGAAGAGATCTTAAAGATCACCTCCTTCCAACCCCCCTGCCAGGGGCAGGGACACCTTCCACTAGAGCAGGTTGCTCCAAGCCCCTGTGTCCAACCTGGCCTTGAACACTGCCAGAGATGGGGCAGCCACAGCTTCTCTGGGCAACCTGTGCCAGTGCCTCACAGTAAAAAACTTCTTCCCAATGTCTAATCTAAATCTCTTCTCCAAGTTTAAAACCATTTCCCCATGTCCTATGACTACATGCCCTTGTAAAAAGCCCCTCTCCAAATTTCTTGTAGGCCCCCTTTAGGTACTGGAATGCTGTTACAAGGTCTCCCCTGAGTCTCTTCGTCTCCAAGTTGAACAAACCCAACTCTCTCATCCTTTCATTCAGGAAAGAAAATTCACTACATCATAATAAAACCAGTTGCCCACTACAGGGCAAGAGTTGAACAGAATTCTAGATGGCATAGGATATTGGAACGTCTCCTATCAAGGAAATGGAAAGGATAGCTGGGGTACAATCTAACAGTCTTGGAAATACAGATAGGCACTGACATTTGGAAAAGCTACCCTGCAGTGATACTACAACAGAGACAAGTAGTATAACCCACTTCTCAATCCTCTAGTCAATTGGAGCTGTCAAGTGGCACCTCGTACTTCAGTAATGTGAAACTCTCAAGAATGTCCAACTGCTGGGTGCTGTCAAGTATTTTGCTGAAATCTTTAGTCCTTAAGCAAGAAAGCCTAATGGGAGACGTATGAAAATCACGCAAAGTATTACTAAGGATGCGACAAATCATATGATAGAAATAGATTCAAAGCCCAGCAGCATGTGTCAATCTGTGCCCTGATTACTGATTAACATTCGGAAACATTTCCGAGAGAAGCCTGACTCTAGACAGGATTGGAAGTGATACATGTTATGTGAGAGGTACATTCATTTTCATAAATGACTCTTCAGAGACTTTTGATAATTCCCAGAGGGACCTCCCTCTAATGATTTAACAAAGCGAGCAAGGATCAAGGCACCTAGAATTCATGAACAGCATGACACTGCCTCCCTTTCATGTCTGACATCCTAAGGACAAAGAAACTATGAAAGGTTCACAGCCGTAACAAAACTGAGAGTTGTTAAAATACAGCACTGTAGTGGTAATGATGGCACTTGAAAAGGAATTCGTCTGAACTCAGCAAAACTTTCCCTAAAACAAGTTATTCTAGAAAATTTACTCTCCAACATCCTTCAGTACAAATCAGTGATACCTTTCACACACAGCCCATTTTCTCCTCTTACAACTCCCCTAACGTAACAGCATATTAGCTGGACTATATTTGTTTGATACTCTGATTAGCAGGGCAATTTTTATATTGATTCCTTTTGTTATACATAGCCTGTAAGACCGCCTAGCTATTCTCAGTCACTAATGGTGTCTGTTTTCTTTAGGTTACATTCACATTTAGATAACATTCATCATGAACTGATGCAGTATAACGGCAAAGAAAAGAGCGTGCTCTATTATGCCACGTTCAACATCCCAGAACGCTGTAAGAGGAATAACGTGCTGTATTAGATGTGGTTTGCTATGAAGATCCTAGAATTTTTGCTAGAATATTTCCAACTACTGAAGAACTCCGCGTATATTCATAAATAACAATGTAAAGAAAACAGACTGGTACACATAAAAACAAACTAGTGGGGCAAGAATTCATCAGGAAAATGACACTAATACTGTTTAAATCAGCTTCTTATGAAGAAGTAGACACAGACACAAAAAAAGGTGGAAGTAAAGCAGACAGGGATGCTCAAGTCCATATCCTACCATAAGAAAAATTCTTCCCAGAGATCAGCATCTGGGGCCAGCAGATGCCTAATGAGAGGCCACAGCAGTTAATAACACTGTGACAGGTTGAAGGGCAATGAAAATAGACTGATTCTTGAGTACAGTCCACAGCAGCAAAATGCAGATCTATATGGGAATGCTATTGCCAGAGCAGGTGAGAACATTATGATTTTATATTAACTTTAAAGAAAAGGAATCAACTTTAAAAGCTTAACTACTAGAGAAGTGTTTACAACTCCCATACACTGCAATCTAGGTTTGTTAGCAACACAATATTGGCCTATGATAATTAAGTACAAAAATCTTCTGTCACATATGGAATTGAATCCTAAGCTCCTTTCCCACATGCCCATTACTTAGCAGTTACTAAAATCAAGTTCATTGACTTCAGTATGAAGTATTGCTCAAATTCTGTTTCAAGTCCTTTCTTTTTAACTCTTAAAGGCAGTTATGCTCATTTGCCTAATTAAACTGCTTTGATTGGTGAGAAGGCAAGAATACGTTTCAGCAAGTCAGGATACATTTCCTTAGGAACAAGAATCCTGGGGGTTCATTATTCTATTAATTGATCCATTAACGTAAGTACAAGGAATATCAGATAAATACGCACTAAGCAGTATATAATTTGTTTGCAAAATAGCTTAATCTAATCCAGCTAAAGTCCATGGAAAGTACTGACAATGACCTCTGTTAGAGCAGCTTTGGATTTTGCACTGAAGCTGTAAGATCCAAGGGGCAATTACGAAGGAAGGAAACCAATAAATTACGTGAACTATGTGTGCTCTGCCTGCTCTTATGAATGTTTATCAAAACAGTATTTGAAATGTTGCCCTAAGGGAACCCTGATCAATATATTTCATAGAACCTTAGAAAGCAAATTCCATGTCAGGCATCAAAAATATGGGGGGGTGGAGGGGGGGAGGGGTGTGTATGTATGACAACTGCTTGACATTACTAAACATTGAGTGTGGCAACGAAATTCAGTTAAGCATTACAAAATTAGAACCTGACTCGATATATAATAAAATATAGATTTAAATAGAGTGTAAATTCTTTTTTACAAAGATGAGACACTTGTAAACAAATGCAGACTCTAGCCTCTGATATTTTATTTATATTTTAATAATGCTGCTGTTTGCATTCCCTCCCCTCTAAGAAAAGGTTATACCTGGAATTACCACCAAGACAGGCAAGAAGCACTTCAAACTATTTACATCCAGATTTGCATTTTCTCAAAAGTTTTTGGCATTTGTATGAAGTGCTTTACTAAGTGTATGTATGCTTTATTAAGGGTCCTTGTTCTGCCCAGGAGAACAAGATTCCCAACTCATGCTTTTCTCCTCCTTTGCAGGACATTGCACCATTTCTAAACAAAGATTTTCTAACTTACCTTAGTGGTCAAAATCCAAATCTCTACGAAAATAGTGAAAACGCTCCTTGTCCTGGCAACATTTGGATAAGGACCTGTACGTCATGTTGACTGCAGCTGTACTTAGGAGTCTTCATTGTCTTTCCATTTTATTCCATCACTATCTTTTCTCCTAAAATAGAAGTGGCTTGCAAAATTTAAAGATCTGGAAAAAAAATACTCTATTTGGAAGGCACTGTACAAACAGGTGCACTTTTCATGTTTTGCCAACTGCTTGGTAGGTTATAAACAAACCCTTTTAGGTTATAATATCAAACACCGCAAGCAATTTTCAGTGAGAACTCTTTTGGTAACCCCTATCTAAAATTTGATTACTGTATTTGGTACATTGATTAAGCAATGAAAGTAATAACAATACCATCATTTTAAGCTTCCTTGCAGGAGTGGTGTAGAGATATACTTCAGTTCATGTTTGTGTCATTTTCCGTCTGCTTTAAATTATGAAATGCATTATTTAAGGAGGGTGATAACAGCTCTAATTGCAAATAAAAACAGGGTGTATCTTTGAAAAGTGCCCCTGTGAGATGTTACAAGTAAGCCCAGTACTATAGAAACAGCACATAAAACCTGATAGAGTATAGAAAAAAGCCCAGTGACAGTTTTCATGGTCTGTTCACTCAATATTGCATTTCTGAAGAAAGCATTCTTAGTTAAATTTGCCCAGCGAGGAACAGAAATGCCTACTGTTATTTATGTGTGCTTAGAAGTTCCTATTATAGACGAAAGCTTCATCATGCAAGGTGCCATACAAATAGAAAAGACTTGCTTAGCTACAAAGGATGGATGATGTGAACATTATAGATATGCTCAGTTTACAGTTGTATTGTAATCTTGACTTTAACACTTTCCAGGTCAGACACTCCCCATCCAGTACCAGCTACTTCTAACTCCCTACTGCATTCACAAGTGGCACCACAACAGCTCACACTGACCTGCTGTGTTTGACTCCAGTAGGCACTTGTTCTGAGTGAAGAGTAGGGGACATCTCCTATTTAGCTCTTATAATCAGTAAGTGTTGCAAAGAGTGTATTTTCTTCCCTACCTTTCAGAAAAGGATTCTAGAGAACACACTCTTAAGACATACACAAAAAATTAAGAACAATTGACATATTCTGCATGAGATTTAAGGTCAGGTTTTATTGCTGCTCCAAGCTAGCAGATTTCCGTTTTAATAGTATTAAAGTGATAGCAATATCAACAATGGGACTAGATGTTTTATTATGCAGATACTGCTGCCTGACAGAGAACCTACTTTACCCTCTCCTCATTTCTTTATCTGATATATACTGAAGTTCAAGACAAAGTTTTAGCTTGATAAATGCTTTTTTTCTGAAAGCTTTAGACTCAAACTTCCAGAAAGTATGAAGTGTTCTCAGTGCATCTCCCAGCTAGTGTGACTGGTGCCTTCACCATCAGTCTTAGCTGTCCTTCAGTTATAACGCCTAAAAATATAATTAGTATATCACTCAGCACTCAATGGTATGTTCTTTATGTTCATGTAATTTATCTCTCAATTTGTCAAAGCTCCTGTCAAATGCCTGTCGCTGCACGTACCTTATTCTAGGTCTGTCCATGGATATGAAAGTTTTGAAACCAGGCAGATGGTTTTGTGAAGTAAAGACTGTTTTGCCTTAAGCAACATGCTTGAGATTAAAGGAAAGGTTAATTCAAAAATAATTCAAGGTAAAGATAAAAATTTGACAGATGTGTGCAGTTCTTTCACCAATCCCTTTTTCCATCATGTCACTGTAGTATTTATATATTCTAGATCATAACTATGTGAAAGTGTTCAAAATTTATCATGGGAATGAGGATCTGAAATTAACTCCTAATCAGCAAAGAATATCCTGGCAACATTGCTAGTCTAAATTCCCTTAGCCCATAGGCCAGGAATAACTCCAGCAGCTCTGCTTTCAAAGTCCTATGAACCAATATTGTATTGCTTCGTGGTATAGATTATCTGACTTGGCAGCACCACTTTCCGCTTATGTGGAATGTCAGTGTAGGCTTGTGAAATGATCTTTAAAAAGCAAATTAATTTTTTGAGAAGTGTTATCTTGTATAGGAATGTAATCAAGATGCTGCATGGAAAAATGCAATGCCTCTTGGTTTCAAAAGTGTCATGAATGGGAGAACAATCTCCTTTATATCTATCTGGTTTGTGTTAAGAAGTACTACATATGTAATTAAGGAAACTTGCAAGGTTTCTTGTGCCTGTGTTTTGGGGGGGAAGAGAAAGAAGCAAGCAATACCCTAACAGAGTCAAATCAAAATAGACTCATCAAAAGAACCAGTCAAAATATTACTCCAAATTTGCCCTACCAGCTGTGTTCTGCTCATGCACAAGGGGCCAACATAAACATTTATGATTTAAAAGCATATCTTAAACTAGAGCTTTTTTCTTTTTACTAAAACAAGCATTAAATGAATGGTTGCACTAAGTTATGAATGAGCTTTATAGAATCTGGAAGTTTGGTTTAAATAAATAGTCATGCCTGGCAGTTACTATAGGACCATCATCCAAGAAAATACTTTATTTTGAAGATAAACATTTTTGAGATAACTGGATCTTGGATGCTCAAAATCTTCCACTTCCTGCTGTTAGATGGCTTGGAAATGTCTTCAACACAGCCTTTTCCATGGCATCTTCACATTATTTTCGAAGTGGTTTATAAGTCTACAGTTTTGTTTTAGAATTGTCTCAAACCAAACAACACTTCAAAACAAGATAATTTATGACATATGTTCTTTGTGATTATGCCTCAGATCCAAGTACAACAATTTTAACACGGCAAAACCCAAAGATTTTTGATAATGCTTTCTTCAGTGGTATCTCAGGTTTTCATACCGTTTTGCATTAGGAAAAGGAGATGACTTGTACTACATCCTTTTCACTACAAACAGTTAGGCCTAGGTTTTTAGGACTGCTGAGCAGAATTCCTCCCAGCTTTGTAATTCCTAACAGGTTTATCCACCATCTACGGCATCACAGAAGCTTGTGTATAAAAAGTGCAGCCAAGGTAAAACTTTGCCCACAGAAATCCATGCGTTGACATCTAGCCCCTGCCAGGGAGCACAGAGCAGGGGTTATGCACAGGCAGAAAACTCGCTTTGAATCTGGCTCAAGCCACCCACCTCTAAGATCTCAGACCTAAACTCAAATACAGCTGTTAAAAAGACACACCCAAAGAAGCCTAAGGTTTATATTCAGAAGTGATGAATTTTCCTAGAGTCTCACTGCCTCAGCTATGCAAGTGCATTTTTTAATGCTGAATGAAGGAATAACTAAATACCTTTGCAAATCAGAGCCTCAGAACTGGAATAGGCACAATACTGCTGCCTTCCTGAACCTGTGAAAGATTTGTAAGCTTCCATCCTTTCTCTTCTCTTCCCCTATAATAAAAACTATTCTTATTCAATTGCAATATATTGAAGCTCTTCCACTTGTCTCGGTTTCATTCATATCCCTGTCATACGATTGCTAGGTGACTTCCCTAACGCAGATTTTGGGATTAGGTCCTATCAATCTGTGCCAGAAGATTTTTGAACTCCGGTGTTTTCAGAGATTGTTTATGCAGTCAGGCATATCTAACAGTAGTTATTCTGAACCAGTCAACATCTGTTTCGGTACTTTTACCTCATGTTTATAAGCCTCTCATACTGTCCACCATTCTTGCTTTCTCCTGCTGTCATTTTATATGAGATTTTCCTCTGCTTTACAAATATTACTCTGATTGAGGCTACAAGTGAACGCATACAATTGGCAACATCCCTAAACTGCAATGTTTCATCCGGTTTACTGAGGGTAATAGTCAAGGTTTCATGCAACAGAGCCGTGACTTCTGTAGCTTTAAGAAAGCTGTCCATGCTAACCTTAGTTTTCCCTTTCAGCATGACTTCTAATTTGATCAAACCGTGTAAGTATCTAGTGTGAAACAGATGGTGTGTGTTTGGGAAAGTTTAAAAAGGGAGCATAATATACTCCCTTTGGCGGGCGACTCTGAAATGCATCTGTTCTCTCTGCAGCGAGGCTCTTCTCCCTACTGCAGGCAGGCGCTGTGAAAGCCTCCACACGCAGCACTCGCAGTGTGCTGTCTGAATCACACTGTTCATATTACTTTCAAGTCCCTGGTCCTTTTTGAGCAGAATGCTAATCAAGGTGGTATTTTTTTTATAAAGGACAAACACTGACAAAATTAGGAGTAGACTTGCAGAAAACCATTTCATTCATGGCCTAGGGATTGAGGGCTAGAAACCTTCACAATATTTGGTCTGAAAAGCAGTAATGAAAATTACACCAAGTTTTAAATCAGGGATACGCAGCCTGTGGCTCACACACATGTGTCAGCACACAGGCAGGCACTGAACAACAGCAGGACAACGAGCAGGTAGATGCAGCATCTCTGAGAGTTAGCGGCTCCCACCAAAATCTGAGTTCTGCAAGAGTAAGGAGCTAAACAGATACACCAGTCATCAGACTGAGGGATAGCCCCACACCGAGTGCCTCCTGGCACATGTCACCTTCTCATCTGGGGGGAAGCAATCTAGCTGGCCATTCCACCTTTAAAAATATGAAGCCCCCATTAAAATGGTAAGAAAATTATTTATAATTTCTTAACTCAAAAAGGTAATGGCTATGAACTTGCTCTGAAATCCAGATAGTCAGTGGTCTAAATCAACACTCATACTGATATTGATTTGATTTCCTCCTATTATTAATCATACAGATATGGTTTTAAATCTTTACCTACACACATGTAGCATCAGTACAATAGCAGATCAGAGCTTGGCTTAACCTGCCAACACAGAAACGTTTTTCAGGCCCAATCAGGAGGATGGATGTGTGTATAATGAATAAGCTTTAATAAAATCCTAGCCAAGAATGCTAAGAACATCTCAACAACAATCACCTTTGCATTACTTCTTGATTTTCGACACCTCGTGCTTGCTGCACAGATGCTGACTTTATAGAAAAGCTGTGATTCAACTTCACTACATGAGAAAAAATGCATAGATCAGGAAAACAGAATCCAAGCCAGAACAAGAGAGACTAGGAAAAAAGTTCACAAAGTGCTCTGCATCCAGAATGCAACTTGTTCTGTGCAAACCCTCTCCCCAGAATTTATTCTTTTATTTCCAGAGACTGTATGCTAATTGTGCGAGGAAATCACTTGGAACCAGGATTGAGCTATTTTATTTCCAGTATCTTGAGGCTTATTTTTATCAACAATTGCCCAGTGGACAAATAAGACAGATTTACCCATCTGTTTATCAGCAAAGCAACTTCACGTACTGACACTGAAAAAAAAAAAAAAATAATCTTAATTCAACTAATTGTTTTGGGCCTTTCAGTATTAATACTCCTTTAAAAAGTAAATCATTACCATATTCTGTGAGATTGCAAATACGTAGTTGCATTTTTGAACTGTGCTAGGAACTTATTACTTTTAGAAACTTATTTTGATTTCTGACATTTTGAGTTAGTTCTTTTCATCTCTTACATTTACACCAAAGGTAGAGGAATCAAAAGCTCAACCTCAGCAGCACTTTAGATTAGTAATAATCTTGTGAAATGACCTCTTCGTTACACTATTCCCAAAATACCATTTTTCAAAAGTCACTTTTTCAGGTAATATAAAAAAAATTAATTAAATTTGATGAAATGCTTTGAGACTGCCAGATTAGGACAAAAAAATACAGGAAAAAAAACGGATACTGAAGAATTTAAAAACATTAACAGACAAGGAGGAGAGCTCCACTGTAAAAATTCAGAGGAAGAATAGTAATTTAACTATTTACTTAATAAAGGTTTTGTTTTCCTCTTCAGTTTGCAGTATAAAGGGTTAGCCATGAGATGCACAGCAGTTAAGATACATAACTTATAAACCAATGTTCCTAGAAAGCAGTTGCCTGTTCTACAAATATTGTTTCATTAATTGGAATGATTAAGCATTCTACCATCACTTTTTTTAAGCATAAAGTGATTAAAAAGTAATAGGACATTCTGGAAAACAGAATTCTGTACTACATATTGTAAACCCCAGTCTCACTTGTTATAAATACTTAAAGAGAAAAAAATAAAATTTATTATTTAAAGGCAAATAAAGCTACACTTCTCTCAAACTAGAAAGTCCCAAAGGCTTGATATTCTAAAGTCTTTCCTATAAAAGACTTTTCCAATTTATTTTCAAAATAGAAATCAGCAGGACAAAGGACTAAAGGGCCCTCATGGAATGAGAGTGTGGGAATGATCTTCTCTTTCTCTCAGATGTGTTTAACTACAAAAAACTGTAAAATGTTTGACCATGATTGGGAGGAATCAACTTAGCAACATCTTGCTGTCCATGACCTTGTGCTCAGAATAAAACAAGACAAAATTAATTCAATACTTTTAGCTAACTCTATTCTAATACAAGAATGACAGGATTTTATCAAACTAGAATATATAATCAAACATGAGTCACAGATGGCTAAGCCAATCCTTCAGTCATCTGCGCTAGTGCCAAAACAACTACTTACCTTTGACAGCAATGACAAAGTAAGAGCCAGAGGGAGGTCCAGAGTTCTCCATTTGCAGCTAGGGATGCATCACCTCAACAAGGTCCCATGATAGCAACAGAATTATACAGCCCATGCCTCACCTGCAAACTAACATCGCTCCCCCTCTCCTCTCACAGGACTTGGTACATGAGCAAACCTTGAAATACTCAGCTGGATAAAGGACACGTTTTGGGGATGAGAAAGCTGAGATGTTTCCATAATATCAGTACTAGTAGAAGGCCTGCATTGACCAGTAAGTGAGGGCCCAAAAACTTAATCTTCCCTCAAGAACAAAAATTCATTGAAGTTTGAGTTTTGCTCAAATATTTTTTTAAACTAGTTCTTGCATAAATACAATCACAGAGGGGGAAAACTGACTGTAATTATCAACAGCCAAAATTCAGTATGCCCTACTTTAAATCACATTTGAATAGGTGGATGTTCTTGCACCTACTCAGTAGTCTCAAATTATTCATCTAAGAACCTTCGTAAGTATAAAAATGGTGACTGTCTTACACTTCCAGGTAAAGTTAGGAGCAAACAAGAGCTATATTTTCCAATTAATCATCATATGGAAGCTTGATAATAAGGAACTAGGTAATAAAAAGGTAACTATAACGCATACCGATTAGACTCCATCATTAAAAGAGACTTTTGCATAAAATGAGACACATGTAAATATGTGTCTGATGTAAACATGTGTTTTCTGATCAATACCATGATGAAATTGATACAGCTTTGCCATTTTACTAGAGCTACTTTCAAACATTTATTTGCTTGCCACACAGGAGTACTAGCGAGCTTGCAAGTGATCATCTGATCCAGCAGCATAAAAATCAAGTATGCAATTTTTTGGGCAAAGTATGCCTCCAATCAAAGCTGGCAAAGAAGAACTGCAGGCACATTTCATTTACAGGCTTAGATATTTATCAATAACTCCCAGCTATGTGACTGATATTCAGCGTTACTCCCGAATGATACTGACAAACCTCTTAAGCCACTAGCTTTAAGTCAAATGCTCAAGGAGTGTATTTGTAGCTACAGTTTTACTAGTAACAGAACAAACTGTACAACTTGTAAAATCTTTGGCAAAATGTTTCTTTCAAATGGTGATATACAGACACAATCTGAATATAATTTGGTTTTAATTTAAAGCTGCAATAGTAAGCCATATATGAAGTTTATTGATCTCTGTCATATATTTATGAATTCCAAAGGTAACCTTTACTTTTGCAAACATATGGCACAACTGTAGAATAAAAGCAAATGCAAGATGTAAAACCTCAGTTTTGCAAATACTAGCAGTATCCAGAAAATACAGGGAAGCAGAAAAAAACCCCACAAAAACTCATGTTTAAAAACGTAAAAACACCTTCAGCACATGCTAAACCTTTCAAGATGATAGATAATTATGTAGCATTTGAACGCTGATTATTAATTTGTATTCTTTGCTATGTGTGTAGCTAAAAATGACTCTGGCATTAAAGCCAGAGCTAAACCCAAGCAAACAGATGTTCTGAAAAAATAACATCCTATTTGTTTGATTATGATAGCAGGGGAGAAGGAAAGGTACAGACAGCATGGCCACATCTACACCGAGCACTCAACAACAACTTAATGGCCAACACCTACTCCAGCACTACAGAAGCTCAGGTCTCAGGACCCACAATGCTCCTAATAGAAACCTGCTCCCAAGGACCTGCAAGCTCTGCAGCTGGGGAACCTGAGCATAGTCACAGCCAGAACAAGACTGTTTATGCCCACAAAACAAATGACATTGTCAGGAACCCGTCTTGTGACAAGATCTTAAACTTTTTTTCCTAAGTTACTACTTACTATAGTGTGAAAGAACCATACAAGAAAAAATAACCACCTGTGGGTTGAGCAGATCAGAGAGAAGATAGGAGTCAGAATTCAGCTGCTGTTCTCCCATTCTGGGCCTACAGACCTTCTGATTAGAAACATCTTCCCGACTCAAGTCGATTTTCCAACAATTAAAGGTACCACATTATTTAGGCCATTTTATGATTGTCTCAAAAAGTGAATTCAACTATTTCCCCTGGCTTTGGAAGGCTGTTTCAACACCTCTGTCCTCTAGTATTCAAACATCTTCTAATGTCCATTCTAAATTCATTCATTGACATTGCTAACCATTTGGGTTTAGTTTAATACCAACTTCCCCTCTTGGACATCAATCCTACAATATGTTTATAGGGTAAAACTTACCCTCTTTCAGACTTCACTTTACTGGAATTAAAAAAAAATAAAGCTTTTTTCGTATGATTGTTCTTTTCTTCCCTGACCTTCTCTGCACCTCTGCCAAGGGTAGTCACCTTTTATGAAAATAGATGGTAGAAAACATACATAGTACTTGACAGAGCATCTTTTGGTTTTAATCAATACATAGTATACCCCAGTTCAGCCTGGAGAATGACTTTTTCAGTACTCAGACCAGAAAGACAAGGCATACATGGGCAAATATACATTCTTTGTAGAAGTAATTCCAAGCCAATAATGCACCTGCTTCAGTGGGTATGATATGTAACAGATCCAAAGAATGAGACAGCCATCTGACCCACAAAAGCCAAACTAGGAAGCATACAGGTGTACATAAGCATAATAATATTTTATTTGTATAAAATGCAAACTTGGGCCTAAGATAATTCATTCCCCCTATCCTGGCCTCAGAACTAATTTAAAGCGCAATTCTGTCTAACAACCTAAAGAAGCTGAGCTGGGAACTATTTAAGAGTAGAAATATATTTTAACTAGATGTTGAATGGCCAAAATACAAACTGGCCTAAATTTGACTTCCAACAGACAACAGTGAATGCAGTTAATGTTGGATCACAGGTGAAATATATTCTTAGAAATACAATAGAACATGCCTCAGTAGATCAAAGACAATAACCTTCTGAAACTCCTCATTTTCCTCCATATATAAGCATAAAAGTATCCTGCACAGTTTCTCCTTTTTATTTTTTTGCATTAAATCTACCTTTATAGTACATCTTGGCTATTTCTCCTATGGTGGAGATGAGTCATGTCACACTCCAGTCACCAGTAAAATCCTACTTTTGTACCTACGTGTGTATCAACATATGCTCAAGTTATTAAAGACTTCAAGTACAAATAAAAATACCATAAGGCACTCTAGCTTTGTCCATTAACAACTGGTCAGGTAATCAATGCCTGAAATATACTGAAAGCATTAATTATTTAAAGGAGTAATAAAGATAGGTCTGCTTCTGCATTCCCTTGTAAAAGTAAGAAAACTGTGGTCTGAAAGTCTCCTGGCTCATCACAGGGCTCGTACATGTTCTGTTCCCTGAGATTTTTTTTCTGTTTGAAATTAATTCTAATTTTAGGGAGACACTGAAACTCAAGACAAGATAAAATGCTAAGAACCATGTATACCTTCTTTTTCAGTCCTTTTAAGTGCATATGTTTTTGCCCACACACATCTAGCATATAATTGTTGGCAGTGATGGAATTTGGCTGGCACATCCTTTAGTGGTTGAAGGTTTCTGTATTGCTAAAATGAAATGGTATGACTGTCTCACAAAGAGACAGAATAGGGGGGTGGGAAAAAGTTCGTATTGACACACTGCACTTTCTTAATTAAGTTAAATATCACCACAGTAGGAAAATGTTTTGCTGAGAGATTCGGTCTCTACCTTTGCTACAAGATTTTGGCAGTTTATTGGCATTTGGCAGTTAATTTTACCACACAGTACACTAGGTTAAGGGACAAAAATAACTCCATTATATTTCTGTCTGGCAGACTTACATTTGCCCAAGGGCAAATCTCTCAGATAAATATTTTTAAAGCTAGAGTGGCTCATCCAAATTATGTTTTCAGCTGCTGCGGATGCTCTGTATTCGCTGGTGATTTGGGGGCAGCAATTGCACATTGGGCACCTGAAAGAGCAAAAGATAGAGGCCACACAGAAGCCACTTCTGTTTCTCATCATTTATAGGCTTAAGGTCCTTTGATTAGACAAAGGATAGATACGACTTGGACGGTATCTGCAGATTTCCACATCGTCCTGCCAATTCGCCTGAAGCCTAATCTGGAAAGCCTGCTTTAAGATGTCAGAGGAAAGTTCATCCTCATGCTCACAGAGGCTGCCAAAAAGAATGTAATTGTGACAGGTTTTGTTTTTTGTTGTTGTTTTTCTGAATGTGAATACCATCAGTTCCTTTCACACAGACTCCCAAACAACCATCAGATGATAATGAATTTCTGTCAATACAAACTCGAGCCAAATGTGAACTGGCAAGCTACAAATGAAAGACTATGTATCTGTTACCTATCACCTGGGCTATCCATTCCTTCTTACTCACACTTATTCTTAATTTACAAATAAACTGTCATTCAAAGTCAAAGACTAAAATTAGCTGGGCGAAAAGAAAAAAAAAGAACACTGTTTAAAACACACGCTTCATTTCATGAGTTTAGGGTAGCAATACATGGTGAAGCCATGAAGTTGGGAGGCAATACATTGAGTACACTATTACTCCAGCTGCAAGCTTGTTCTGTGAAGCATCAAGCACAATTTGATGTTCAGTCATGACTTTTCATTCTCAGCCCAGCCTCATCCACAGTTCTTGATGGGGGACACTGGAGAAAAGCTCATACTTGTTTTACCTAAAGGTATTTCCCAGATGAGAACTCCCTAGGAGGGAAGCTAGGAGTCCCCCTTATTTCAAACATGTCACAGCCATGACCCCTCACCACTGTAAGCTCATGAAAACAGTTATAATAACCAAAAAGATTCCAGAACTAGATATCACGGCAGACAATTTGACACCCACTGTGTTTTCAACCTTCCTGTGTAAGGGGGTTCATTAGACTTATTAATGGGAGATGACACAGAGGTAATGTCAGTTACATGGTATTTTACTCACACACACTCTTCAGGAAATGGAACTAGGGCTAACGGGTTAATTTGTTTCATCTTGATTGAGTAGACTGGATCCTTCCATAAGCTGCTGATTATTTTCATTGTGTTCTGAGATTCAAAGGACCTCTATATAGCCATCACTAGGAAATATCTGAAATTTAAAAGCTCCCTGATTTTGCAAAATACTTTCCATTTCACAGATAAATTGAACGCACTGTATTTTAACACAGTGTCATCTATTAAGAAGTTAATTAGTTTTCAATGTACACTAAGTGTCTGAGGATGTTTTGTGCAGCAATGAAGAAACCGTTAAGGAAAGACTGAGAAATAAATGGATATGGGAATAGCTCTAGGGCTGACAGAGACATCTCAGCATCAAATGAATGGGAGGCTTGGAAGGATACCTGTTCAAAAAAAGCCACAAAGTATGTTCTCAGATGAAGTTTACTGAAACGACGAGTATGCAAAAAGAAAATTCTATCAAATACAAAAGCCAGTCCCTCAAACACAGCTTTCTAAAGAGCAAAGCCACCCCTTTAGCAGACTTCTGTTCAAACTCTGTATGTTCTTGCAAATGAAACTCGTGTCTTCCACAATGCCATAAAACCTGGTATCATCACAGCCGAATTAAACATTTTGTGAGAGTAGGCAGAATGAAATGAAGGAATAGGTGTGGCTAAACAAATTTAAGAGATACATGAATGGCATTTTTAAATGGAAAGAGGAGTTCTTTGTCTACAGGCCACTTTGCCTACAGGCCAAGTGGAAAGTAGTACTGGTGTTTGTTTACCTCATATACCTTT
The DNA here is from genome assembly GCF_004027225.2 of Strigops habroptila. Taxonomy (NCBI): domain Eukaryota; kingdom Metazoa; phylum Chordata; class Aves; order Psittaciformes; family Psittacidae; genus Strigops; species Strigops habroptila. Next base: position 55,276,188 of record NC_044284.2, read on the forward strand.
GTTTTCTGACTCCATCTCTAAACAGGGAGCTTCCAACCCATTCCCAGCAGAACAGAGCCCATACTGTTTGATTTAAATTAAAATATTTTTTAACCTGAACTCTCTTGATTTTATCGTTGGAATTTTTTCCTGATGGGTCACTCAATCTTTGCCTCCAGTGGAGCAGGCGTGTAGTTGTAACTGACCTTCTTGCTATGCCCTTCCACCTGTAGCACTAAATCTCCTGAAACAACCCTGGATCTACATAGGGTTCTGGGAACCTGAACCCAGCAACAGCAACCCACTGTGATACGTACATGTTGAATAGGAAAATGAGTTAAAATGTTTCAATTACCGAAAAAAATTGAATAAAATAAGCCAAACCCACCCCACCAATGTTTTAGTATAAAAAAGGGAACAATTAATAATTCATTTTAATCATTATACTAAATGTGAGATAAATATCTGGAGTTTGGTATCAATGTCACATACTCTCTATGTACTGTGGCATTCAAAAACCCTCTTTGTGTTTTTCATCTAACAGTAAAAGTTCCATCTATAGGTGGAGACCTTTGTTTCTCTGTCACCTACAGCCCTATGGTTACTGAGAATAAGGTCTATTAAATGTGCAGTTTACAAAACATTACTATTTCATATTCCTCTACATCAATTACTAATGGAATGCAATTAACTGATTCTCTCATGAACTGTGATACCAAATATAACGAGCCTGATTCCTTTCTCACTGTGGCATAAATTAGCAGTAACTTCATTAATGTCAATAATATTGTATTGTATAAAAAGGATGAATGGATGAAAAAAGAGATGAGTTAGGACAATCTAATATCAGGGCAGCACATTAGAACAATATATCAAGCCAATGAATAACTAAAAAAAATAATACATTTTAAGAACACTTACAAAAATGTGTTCAAAACTGTATTAATTACATTTCCAAAAGCCTTACAAAATGCAAGACCAGCCGTAAATGCAGTTTAGTGAATTCTAACTAATGTCTCGGCAATCCACTGCTGAAAGGTAGCAGTGAGCACAGAATTGATGCTTCAAATTTTACTTTAATGGATTAACTTGTCTGCTTCATATTAATTTAAAATTTCACCTTAATTTGTCTCTCTAAGCTGTGTGTTTGAGTTTGTAATTAAATTTAAGTACTTCTATATTTTTTTATAAAAATTGTTTAAAGCCTGTAAGAAGGTAACACCTCGTCTTAAACACCAGACATATTCGGAAAAACATAAAAATTTTGCTTTACAAGTAACAACTTAAATGTGAGAGGAATTAAGAAATTTACAGTTATTAGAGGCTGCAGTTTGGCACATAGGTAGTTAAAGGCACCACGTGTTAATAAGTTGTCCATGATTAAGAAGATATCTATTTATCAAGATCCAAACTGTACAGTCTGGTTGGAGGAGAATGAGTGGATAAGAAGAACAAGAAATATCATCCCCCTCTGGATACACACCACTGATTCCTCTGCACCTACCAAGTAGAAGTACGTGACAAGATATATTTGTTTTTCAGTTAATATTCATAAAAGGTGTGAATAGGATTCAGAACTTTTTAGCACAAAGCAAATCCAAACAAAAGGAATACTCAAAACTCTTTCATTTTTTCAAGACACAGCAGCCTTTTCTAAGCTTTATTAGAAAATTATCATGCCAGCTGTCTCTTTTCCCTGACTGTTATTCACACAATATGCCTCTCTCTTGTTTCTTTTCAGCTTTGTACATGTATAATAATGAGTTTTCGAGAATGGAAAACCCAGCAGAATATTAAAATTGCAGAGAGCAGCTCTTCGAGTTAATTTCACCAAAGTGCATCACAACATAATACAATGTAGTAAGAATGAATTTCTAATAGGAATTCATTCATTGAAAAATTAATTAAAGAAAAAGTTATGGCTAATATAGTTTTCATATATGTACTGTTACATTTTGGCAATAATAAAAGCTAAATATTTAAAAAGCCAACCTGCTCATAACATACTACCTGGCTGCTAACATGAACAATATCTTTCCACAATATTATAGCAAATATTGACTTCAAAAATGTACTTATTATGGTATTATTGAAATACAAAGCATGGGGAAGCCCACTCCCTACAGTCACATCTTACCAAATGATAAAAAGAAAAAAAAAAAGATCTGCTGTACCATTATTAAAATGAAAATCATGAGAACAATCAAGCTTTTCCTAATGATATTCACCTAAAAAGGTAAAAATACAATGGAACAAAAAGGAGACAATGTCAACACACAAGAAGATTGCCATATCACATCTAAAGAACGAGAAAATCTCAAGTAGTAAAGTAATAGAGGTAGGGTAAAACTCAATTCAGTGAAGCCTACATAGCTAGAGACTAGTAAGAAATTATACCATAAGTGAGCATTACAACAAATTGAAAAGAGGGGGAAGAAAAAGACATGTAGGGTGATACAGATCAACTTCCAAAAATGGCAAATATGATAGCAGGTAGGATACATCAATCAGTACGTTTCCAGAGGAGATTAGGAAAATACTCACAGAATTGCATAAAGCACTGACAAGGCCCTATGTGGATTCCTGTGTACAAAAGTGAATTGGAAAAGCTGCAGAGAAGTATATTACAATAATTAGGAAGGGACATATTATCCAATAAAAGAAACCTGCATGAGTTGTCTTGTTTAGAAAAGTCAGAAAAAGCCTGCAGATAAAAATATTTGTTCAAGGGAGAAAAGCAAGCTAAAGTTGGTACTGGAACAGAAACAAATGGCCATGAACAAAATCAAAACAAACTGGTCATGAATAAATTTAGCCTGGAGATTAGAAGACTTTAATCATCAGAGAATCAAACCACAGAAACAGCATCCCAAGGTAGAAAAACATGCCTACTTTAGATCTGGAACACGGTAGATTGTGAAAAGGTTATGTGAAATAATTGCCTGTGATAGAAAAGGACCAGGCAATATGTTTCAGGAGATTCCTTCCAACCCCCAAGTTCCTAAATTCATATTCAACTATGCAAATTATGCTCACTCTACATCAAACAGCATACATACACCACTCTTTCTCATACAGCTAAAATGTTTTTCTGCAGTTTGTTTTTCTGCATGTCTCAATTTTAACCTTGATTTCTCTTGTACTTTTTTTCCCCCCTAATAGAATCAAACTTGTCTTAAACATTTGCTCATAAAACCACATTCAGACATCCAAGTTCTTGCCCTAGGTACTCACCACTCCTATTACACACCATGCACGTAACAGGACAACTAGAAGCAATTGCAAACCAAAGCAGCCTTTACTTTCATTAAGATATTCATCATGGGAAATTAAAGTTTTAACCTCCTTAAGGAAAGGAGAAATCAAACTTCAGACCTTACATATTACGTAAAACCTCTTGACACATCCCACACAAATATATCCAACATACCCAGGATGCCCAAGGAACCTGTGGCTGCCCCATCCCTAGCAGTGTTCAAGGCCAAGTTGGATGGGGCTTTGAGCAACCTGGTCTAGTGGAAGTGGGTTGGATGAGCTTTAAAGGTCCCTTCCAACTCAAACCATTCTATGATTCCAAATTAAAACATACAAAAAGAAAACAGAAAGGCGTAAGCTCAGAGATAGAAGGTATGACATATCTAGCGACAGCTATGAGCTGTAGAAACTGACGTGTGGCTGGCTCCCTACTGTCCTGGGCAATGTGGCAAAAACGACAGGTGAGGAGAAGATGATTTAAGCCCCACAGCTATGCTCAGAATCTCTAGTGATCCCATACAAGTGCCATGTATCTCTGGATAGAGGTTCCCTGAACAGCACGCATGCTATTTTATACCCTTCGCCGCAGTGCCTCAGCATCCTCAAATACTAGCTATGTCACACAAGCACATCATCTAACACTCTGCATTCTACCTTGGAGGCTTTTTTGGGATATACATACCCAGATTTAACTTTCTGAAGACTTTAAACACACTTTTCAAATGTTTAGCCACATGCAGCAAAGCAAGTAATGAGCAGACAGCGATCAGAAGAGGATAGACTGCTATGATCAGAGAGACAGGCTGATAAACCAGTTGCTGGCAAGCTGCTTCTCTCCCCTCAATGTCCTGTCCTCCCTACCCCCACACTTCTTTTTAAGTATGTAAAGTGCTGTTCAAAATACCTGATACATAGAAAAGAAAGTCAAATAATGGATAATTTTCCTGGAATATATCACAGATTGCTATTCAGTCATGTGTCAGCTTTAGTTAAAAACTGTGAGAAATGAAGGTGATCTGAAAAGACTCAATGGGCACAAAGTTATGTATTTAAAAGCAAGTTTACAAATCTGTATTTTAGCCCTTTGAAGCTTTTACTTTTATTTCAAGGCCGGTAGACATGTTCTTTTTTTGTATCCTTCAAACGTTCCAATTGCAGCTCCCTTAGGATGAATGACTTGTGCTCTGAGCTGACTTTTTATCAATCATGTTAATTTGGAAATAAGCTATTGGTTTGACTTTTTATTCATCATAGTCAAAAGTGGATTGTGTTAGCCCTGTCCCATTTGCCCTTAATTAATCACCATTGAATCCCCATATTAATTAGCAGAGCTGTTAGGTATTTTACACCACTCTTCACTACAGTGGATAATTAAAAATCCCATTAATAAAACTCTGGTGTTCATAATTTGTATAAACCTATTATGAAACAATAAACCTGATTACACTATAGCTTTTTACATGCTTGGTTATTGATATGATACTGCCTTAATTTAAAAATAATTCACAGCCTTACAAAGGTTTAAGTGGTGGCTTTAGTTTAATTCATCTAGTACAAGAAACTTCCGAGATAACTGGCTCAAATACCTCCTGAAAGAGCCCAAGAAATAATTGGAAGTGAGCAACATTTGGTGTATGTGTTGTTTTGGATTTGAGGATTTTTTTTTATTTATTGCTTTTATATTTACAAAACCACAAAGCTTCATTTTTATTTACAACAGAACAAGAAACTGATTGATTCCTGCTTGTGCACAGGAGGTGCAATCCAAAAGACAGCAACTTCATATGACAGCTACAGCTTAATTGGCATCATCCAAAGGAAGCTGTCCTGCTGAAGCACTGAACCATCATTTCCCTAAGGCACCTTGGCCTTGCCACATCCCCAGTCAGCATCACTTTTGCATTTTTAGATAAAGTGCCTCAGGGCCCTTTGCTGGAAGATCTATGCCAAGGACCTCAAGCCATGAAGTCCAATATGTCTTAAAACTTTTTGTCACAGTCTTTGAGGAAAATGAAGTCGAGCTTTACGTTCATTAGAATCTGGACAGATGACAATTGTCAAGGATGTTCAGGTGACAAGATATTAAAAGCTGACTTAGTCCTGCTTACTTTGTAACCACAATATACCTTCTGAGGATTAACCATTAAGTCATTGAGCTATTCATGAAAATTCTATTAATGCAATTTTATCTACTTCAGAACTCTAACAGATAGCCTTAAAATTGGTAGAATTATAACTTCCAATGGAATCTACAGTTCCCGAGTTGCAACAGAGACAATAAGTCATAAATGCAATCCCTTGGGCAAGGGACACCATATTTCTTTTCAGATAGTTGCACCAAACCTTTCTTCAAGGGTAGAGTTTCTCTCTACCTGCTCCCCAATAGTACTTGTGCTGTTCTAGACTAGTTTTTATAACACCTTGGTCATTGATTTCAAGGGTCTCCAGTATATTCTGTGAAATTTGCTGTTACATCAGGTTTTGAAAACCTGATATATGTTAAATATTTCCAGCTCACTCAAATCAGTGCAGCACCTGAGTACTTATAATCCACAAAGATGTTAATGACTTTTCAGTTACAGGTTTTCAACCTGGGTTACATTTTCTAATCACCAATTAATATTTCTTTTTCAAACAATTTCAAATTATGGGGGTAAAAGCCTATTCCCCAAGATTTTGAAGCCTTCTGTGTGAAATAAGCAACAAGTACTTAGATTTAAAGCAAAATGCAATGACATATCATGCCAGCCCTGGAAAAAAAAAAAAAATAATATCATCTAGGATGACATTCAAGAAGCAGTCACAGTTTCCTCACCAAAGAAATTCATTTAAATTTCAGTTTAAAGTTAAATCTAATTCTGCAATCCTGTTTAATTAAGCAACCTTTAGCTCTTTTCACTGAGGATTTGTTATTCCCTGCTGCATTCTCACTAGGACTAGTTAGATTTGCTGAGTTTAATTTTTATCACAGTTCTCTGGCTTTCTACCTCTGTCACATACTCCCAGGCAAAAACCACCTGTTAAAAAGCCCTACAAGCTTTCATTTGTAATAAGAGGTTAAAAATTAGAGGAAAGCTGCAGAAATGTATGCCAGCTCTGACATTCCCTCAGGAAACGTTGCAAGTTAGGAAAATTTTTCAATATTATGAACTAAAGGCTTGGGCTGTCATTTCCGTGGGAACTGCTGATATTCTGCTGCTATGACTTTTGTGCAAATGAAACTCTGTGTGGGTGAGAACTGTATTTAAGTAGAGTGGCTGTGAATTTATAAAATGCAGACAAGATGTTCTGCTGCAATTTAACAATTGAGTAAGAATTTGCAATTGCAAACAAACAGGAGAGATACCTCTAAGCCAGCTTATCAATAGATAGGTGAAAAACCGAGAAGAGTATCTTCCACCAACAAGCTCTCTTCTCTACTCATTCTTTCAACTAAATGTATACTCATGTCACAAAGTATTGCTCAGGATTGCACTAATCTAAGTCAGATATGATAAGAGGTGTTACCTACTTAATATATCAACATCTTGAAGTGATATGAACCTCTGGAGTTGTGGTTTGTAGAAAAAGGTTACATCTATACTGTATTCTGGTTTTACAATTTATTGTTCTTACATATGAAATTCCAGATGATGACTCACTTTCCAGTAACTTTCAACACAATATTGATTCAGTGAAATAATTTCCTAAAGGTACATAGAGTTTCCAACAGCCAGGTATTTTGATCTCCACCACTCATTTTGTAATCCTTTAGAAGTAGCTATGGGCATAAACCAAATGCCCAGGAAAAATATTTGTAATATTCCTTAAAATCCACCTAATAGTTCTTACAAAGCCTTATTTTGAATTATTTTTAAACTGCTTATATACCAAAATTCTGAACTTTTTTAAAAATCAGATTTTAACCAATTTTCTAAAGGAATAATAAAAACGCACTTATTATTGACTTTTAAAGTTTGTAGCCCCTGTATTTCAACAGCAGTCAAGAGGAACAGGAATCAGCTACATCAGTACAGCCAGTTTGCAGGTACTAATTTTAATGGTACATCAAAAATCTATTTTTAACTTTGTAAGCAATAAATATGTTGGTATCAGTTACCTTACTATAGAAGGATTTTCCTTGCTTTTCTCTATTAGTGAAGATCCTATTCACTAATGAGTAAGGGATAAAACTGCAGGTTCCAGAGTGTAGATTAATAATAATCTGGTGAAAAGAGGGAAAACACACCTCATTTTATGCTCTAAGCATGAATATTTAGACTGTGTTTCACTAGTGCTATATTTAAAACACCCTCCCTATAATCAGCGCATCACACTGACACATGCTAGTGGTAGATACGACCCTTTATCTACAGCAACACTTCATTCATAAGTGAAATACAGCCACTTCAGATGCAAGACACTATCAGGCATTTCATAGAAACAACATGACATGACAGTACTTCAGCAGAGGAAGTGAAGAAGATAATTGGAACTTTGAGGGAAATTTTTGGAAGAATATAATTAGCTGGCTTGGAACATGGCCAGAACACTAGGACTAAATAACTCTCACTTGTGAGAAATGAACCTTGAGATATTTAAGGGAAAAGGTGACTGTTGACTTTCAAGTCACTGCTGACTTTCGAAGAAACAACGCAATACGCCATTGACCTAAGTGTCAAGTATAACAAAGTAAATTACCGGTAGTTGTGTTTGCATGAAACAACTAAAATAAATGCCTTCTTTTGATTAGATGATTAGATTTTATGAGATCACTAACGATTTCTTTAAGTCTAAAAAAAAAAAAAATTACCATTTTATCTGAGAAAAATGGTCACAGATTGGTGGGTCACAGATCACGTGAACTGACCCCCTGCTTGTTCTATTTAAACCAAGATGACTACAACTATCAAAGTCCATGACAGGTACACTTCTCTCCTTTAGCTATTTTAACCGTTCTAGAGGAGAATTGAAGGTATTTGGTTTCTTATTAAATATGCTACAATAATCAGAGTAACATCCCGCACTGTGGTAAAGTAATAAACAGAGCAAAGAAATTAAAACAATAATTGAAAAACCTGGAGAGCTATAATGACTTTTTATGAGATGCTATGGACTGTAAGCCAACAAGGATGCAAACTGAAGTTGAGTCTCTCACCCTGTACGTGTATACTATAACCCATCCTGGCAGCTCATTCTCCATCACAACCCTGTAGATACTCATTAAATGAAGGAGTCTTAAGTGAGAAGGAGATGATGAAGACCAAAAGAAAAAAAAAATATAGACCAGTTCAGTAAGCATGCTGAAAGTTTTAAACTGTGCTAAGGATCTGCCATCTGGGATGCTGGAATGCAAAGAAAACGAGCATTTGGAGTTGTGAAGATGGATCTGGTATGGTGCATATTGTTTCTCCTTCCACGGATTCACCACTCTTCAAGCCAGGGTAATCTATTTCCTGAAAGTTCATAAGGCAAGGATCAGGAATCAGCAATCAAACCTTTTTCAGACAATTTTCTGCAATTTGTTATTGAGCTATATAATTGCTACAGACTATATCCCATACTTAAAGGCAGGCTTTGCTTGCTCCTGAACATAGTTCACTGCCTCACATCCTTGAGGATCAACAAAGCTTTCCTCTTCCTCCATGTCAGTACTTTTAGCGATGTCTTTCTATCCAGAAGAGAGGAGATAGGAGATTAACATAGATAACTTTTCGTTCAGCCTTTACCCTTCAGCCTGCCTGCACAGATCTCCCTATCAGAAGTAGAACTACACACAACATACCCTACACGGCTATAAAGATTCACAGCTGCCCCAAAATAGCAAGGCTTTTTTGTGGGTAGCAGTAGACCCTTGCAGGTTATAGAAATGCTATTTTTATTATGACTGCAGAGGTGTGCATATGTAGACGAAAGGAAGAGAGAAGCCCAGCCAAGTCTCACTCATCTGGTGGCAGACAATTTCTTCATTCTGCACTTTATTTTAAGGCAGCTTTTAAAAGCATCTGCACCTATGAAGAAACTCAGTGTGTATTTCAAGGAGACATTTAGAATCACAGTTTGACAGCAAAAAAGTGGGTAGAAATCTCTTCACCCAAGAAGTAGATAGCTTTTCAATAAATCTTTAGAAACAAACATCCCCCTGCACTTGATTTTAAACTGTAGAAGAGTTCTGCTCTACATGGGGTTATCTATTAAACACATACTATGCCTAAAGCAGGCCACAAGGCCAAAAAAAAAAAAAAAAAGGCAACTAAAAAGGGATTATCTGAAAATTTCTATTTCTGTATTATGACTCTATAAGTAGAGGAACATTTCCCCAGATAAGTATTTGGAGTCTGTCCCCCCTATTCCATCCAAAAAGAGTTTAATTTTTCTTGTCTATAAACATCTATCCCTGTTATGACAGGTCCAGAAGAATTTGAGACTTCACTGTCACATCCCAACATCTGCCTCCACAGCTGACTCTGCATACACACTGTATTGACAGCTGCACATCATAGCCGTAACAACCTGGGTAGCCAACACAGCAGGGTAAGCATCACTGAACACCATCTCAAACAGCAAGACAATCAGGCACAGCTCTGCTTAACCATGACAGAGATCTAAAATAAGGGCGCTCAACAGGCTCACACCACTTCGCAAATTCCTTCCTGTTCTCTCCTAATGTAACTGGCAGTTAAAATTAAAAGCTCAAAACACCAGTCTTGTTTTTCCTGCCTTGGCCATATAGCACATATTAACAACAAATTATTCTGGTTTTTGATATAAAGCAGTCTTTGAGAAACAAAGCACCACTGCATTATATCACAGAGGTTTATTTTCTGTCGCATTCAGCTCAGAATGTTCCCTCAAAAAATTTATAGCCATATCAAAGTGAGTCCTTGTGAGAAGACGATTGGCTGGAAGAACAGAGGTGAATGCAGTTTCAGGCTATGTCAAGGCTACAGATATCTGCCAGCATAGCTGCCATGGTCATGAATAAGAACTGGTTAAATCCTTGAAAAAATTACCCACTATGGGAAGAGTTCACTAGCACACTCATCATCTAAATCTTACAGACCAGCATAAAGGGAAGCAACTCCACTGTAATGTTAGCCTGGGAGAGAGTCTCTACTATATTCATAGACCTAGTAACCAGAGACTGATTCGTTGTATAAACTATAAACTTCTGTGGAATACTTATTCATCGAGGCTTTTTGTCTTCTAATTTTAGCATTTCAGCTTCTCTAACTCAATAAAATCTATTCCTCAAGGAAACTGAGTCAAATGACACCTGGCAGGAATGCACAGTAAACATGACACTGAAAGATATTTGACAAACTTTGGATTGATAAATGCTTAACTTACCACCTTACTGCCTATAGTCACTCTTCTCTTGTAAATTAGGCTGTGGGATGACAAGGCAGGAATCAAATGGTGAGAGGTCAGTGGCATTGCTGAATCAGACCTCCCTGAGCCAGCATCTACGCTGGTACCATCGCTGCACACAGCAGTGCCAAACTGACTCTTTTGGAGCAGGTCTCAGTACCTGCAGCCTATTTCCCATCCATCAGCTGGATAATTTACCCTTGGATAATTAAGACAGTACTGTACTAATTTTCCATCCAAGAGTGAGCTTGGCTTTGAATGCTGTGAGAGTGACTTTGCAAAGGCTGATTTACCAATGATCTAAAGAAGCATGTGTATCACTTTAATAAATCTTTTATTGTGATCCTACTGGACATTAGTCATCCACATTGATACTTCTTACCACTACAAAGTCTGATGAAAACTTGGAAAAATCCTTTATTTCAGGCAAATCTGAACTCTGAATCTCTTTTCTAGAAAATTTGAGTAAACAGCTACCTTCAGTGCTCTTATCACAAAGCCAAATGAAATGCTTCATTTTGAATTTCGAGACTACAGCTTAACTGGGATGGTTTTGTTTAAACTTTAGTAGAATATTTCCTAAGAAAGAGCTCTTTACTAGACAAATTCAATTTAAGACATTTTAAGTTTCTGTGAAGGAGTTTCTGAACCTTGCTTACAACATATTCCTGGATTCATTTCACCCTTTGTCAGCTGCAACTCCGATCTCTACAACAATGGGATGGGCCTCTCAGATAAATGAGTTTGTATAGTTCTAGTCTCTACAGCCTGGCGGTAGTAGATGGTAAAATACCTGGCAGTCTTAAGATACAGTGGAAGAACACCATTAAACTAAGTGGAAATGTGTTTTTAATAAACTGGGTCTAAATTTCCTTATATGCATCATAAGCTCTGTACTCCCAAGAGGGCTTATTAGATTCAGATAAAATGTTTAAGAAAATTCCTATCACCTAACTACTTTAAGCTGCATTAATCATTTTAAATTCCACCCAAATCATGAGCAAAAAGTCTGCTCATCTAATGAATATAAATGCTTTCCCTTCCATAGCTAAATTTCTTGGCCTGAAGTTTTACAAACATTTAATGGGAGACGTTTAGAGAAAATCCATTAAACAAATAAAAGGTTGTGTGTGCAAATTTTCTGTGCAATATGTGGTGTGGAAGTTCATCCCCTTTATTGCTTAGCGTTTTCTTTTCAAATATCAGGGTTGGATTTTAGGTATTTAAAAGTCATTCTTTTGATACTTTTGATTTATTTTTTTTACATCTCATTACTCATAATATCACTTTAAAATCATTTCCTTGCAAATCATCCTGAACCCTCCTTCCCTAGCCAAGCAGAAAGAAAAGAAAGAAAAATGGCAACAGAAATCACACAGGTCAGCAGTGATGATCTACGGACAAATATCTTAATTCAGTCACCTGTATCTCTCCATAGCAAGTATAACACTGAAATGCAGATGTTTTGTGTGAGATTAAACTCCCTGGCTCCTACACTTGCTGTTATCTAAATAAACAGCACTTGATTCTGGCAGGTTTGATTCTGCCTTTCAGACTCTGAAATCTCTGATCAGAAACTTTCTCTTTTCTTTTGAAGTCCACAGACACTGTTCTTTCCCATGTTATAATCTGTATTTATGTTGAGCTGCTAGTGAGTATCACATGGTGCCAGGGGTATAAATGGGAGAAGTAGGCAGATGACACTCACTTCCGCATTAAACTCTGGCCAGCTGTCCCAGTGTAGGATGACACTAACAACTTGCTGAAAGCAGCTGGCTGAAGTGAAACCTTGATCATGAGATACCAGATTAGTCAAGGATTAGTGGTAAAGGCATTAGACTGGGATTTGGGATTTCTCTTCTCAGTTCCTGTTTCTACTCCACTTGTGACCTTGAGTAAATCATCGTCCCAGAACCCCAAGAGGTAATTAGACACCAAATTTCCAAGGATTTCAATGTCTCATAGGTTTCCAAACCTAAGTGGATCTAAACCCTAGTTAAACTTTCCAGATCTGACCTGAGCCAAACCTGTCAACACCAAGACTATGCTACCTGTCCTGGTACCTTTCATTATGGGAATCTTGTCTTTTGTCAAGGCTATGACAGGGATGCATCACATTAGTGCCCTTGATGGACTCCTCTCAAATAGACCCAAAGTCTGAGAAGCCCATGTGCCATTCAGGCTCACAGCACAGAACAGGAGCTCATATGCAGAATTTAACTCTCGCTTGTGAGGCATCCACAAAATAGATTTCTGGAACACTATAAACAGATTCAGTTAGATGGAAAACCAAAGAAGAGACTAATGAGTTAACCTGAAAAGAACAACTCTTTCTTCTCTGTTCAAAAAAGGTATGAAATCTCCAGTGCCACTTCAATGGAAAGTGCAGGAATAGAAACAGCTGCACAAAGCAGCTTCTTCCATCCTTTTTTCAGTGAGCAAGCATACTAAAAATTCAGACTCCTTACATTCAGAAATACTAATGCAAGAGCTTCCCTCAGCATATCGCCTATCACTCTGGGAACTCCCTCTTCTCAAAAGCGGAGTGACCAGCTCTCTTGACAAGGTAGGATATTTTTTTAAAGTTCAAGAAGATTCAGTGCCCAAATGCCAGAGAAATAAGGTAGAAGTTTTATGTTTAACTCTTTTAATCCTTCTGTGAAAATCCCAAACAGTATTCCCAGGTGAAATGCAGCTTTGACTTCATAAGTCCCAACTTATTACTAATACAGAAAGTACGTGCCAAGAATTCTAATAAAAAACATCCATGCAATAAGCTCAATGAAGCCAAAGAAATTACAGTGATGACTGCTTTGGTCTACTATCTCTTAATTAGCTTCTTTCACATTCAAGTGACTGCTTTTTAGCTAGCTCCACAAAACCAAAGCTTACTCATTTGGAGTAACTTATCTGCCACAGATGTGCTAGTTTTAAATCATACTGATTTCCAGAAGACTCTGCACCCATGACTCTGTCTCTGCACAGGAATAGAAGGTAGCTGCCCTGTGGTTCAGGCAGCTGGACTGTGCAGAAGGTTCTCTGCAGGTCTGAAAACTTGCAGCTGGAAGGAGTCTGGCCACAGGCACAGGTCAGGTATGCTGCCAAACTTTCCCTCCTAAAGCCAAAAGAGGATGAACACTTCTACAAGCAGTATTTGTTTGTCCATCTTCACTGGCAAGTTCTTTTTGAAAAGCACCCTGGAGAGACATACTAGCTAGGAAGCATCTGCTACTGCAAGTCTCCCTGGGGCAGGGAGAAGAACAACTTCTGCAGTTACATTGAGGACACAGGGACACTTACTGACCTTTTTGAGTGTTAGTATATCCACAAATCTCAGGGAACTAGAAAGGTTAAAAGGCTATATCCCTAGAGTCTTATAAAGAAGAGAAAAAAAACCCCAGACTTTCCCAAGCTGCAGAAATTCAATGCATACACTAACGAACTATGTGCAGTTTCTTGGCCTTACAATTATACATTCCCCCAAAGTATACCAAGTGGGTGACATATGAATTTAAACACAGATGGATTTCTACCATCAAATATTAATAAGTCTGAGCAATTTTGTTGAACACAAAACTAATTTCATTAGGCATTTGTAAACAGGTTTGAGGTTCAGATTTAACACCCAACAATTCAAATGCTTATGCAAGTCTCATAACTACCCTGCACTACAAAATACTTCCATGTTTTCACAAAACTCTTCAATTCATCCTTCTATATCCAAGAACAGAACCTGACATCTCCTTCTGACTTCTGATCTTTTATTTTCAGTAAATTAAGTGGATCTGCTCTCTCTTCTCCAGAGACCACCCAGTCAGTCCTTTTGGTTTGAGCTCTCTGGATACATTCCCATAGCGAGGCATCACTCATACAGTCCATTCCTTGAGAGCTTCTTAATTATGCATAGAAATAATAAAATTCTCTCACCTTATTCCTACTTTCCTTCACCAAGATTCATCTGTTCTTTAATCTTTATATACTTTGAGACTTCAGACACTAAAATGAAGTGTTTAACAGATGCAGACAGTTGGAAGGGCAGAGTAGCAGACCCTTATCTAGATAGTTGGGGGTGGGGGGTCGTGTTTGTTTTCTAATAGAGTTGCTTCAAGCTTTGGGTAAGCCTTCAGGATGGGTTTTCATAACTATTCAGGAAAATTTATATGATATTTTAGTTGTTCCTAGCACACCCACTCTGTTTGATTTGTACTTGCTTCAAATTTGGACTTGCCATTGTTTTTCATGGGCATGCGTTCAAGCAAAGACATAACTGTCATATAAAACAATGTTTCTAAGAAAACACAGAAACCAAATACAGCGAAGGAGGTTCACTGTTACTTAAGCCATGTTAAGGAGATACGTTTTCAGTGGAGACAAAAATCTAGCAGTGTAATTCCATATGATGATTCAGGTACTGAATCCTATTTTCCATCTTCCTACAGTTCTTAACCACAGCAAAGGAAGACAAATCTTTTTATGGTTTTTCCTCCCATAAACATGTTATATTCACATTCTGCAGAATGTTTTACAATCCCAATAGCTCTACATATTGCAGAGGGAATAGCATATATTTTCCTTTCTTTGTCTTTTCCAGGACCATTGCAGTATTTCAGAGGCTTATGTAGCTGGACCCCAGCAAGGTTATGGGTACTACAGCTTCTTACTGCAATCCTCAAATACTTCCTTTACATTTTAAATACATATCTAAAGAACAAGGCATTTCCCTTCATTTTCAGGGAACAACCTAACACAACTTAATCTGCTTTGCCACTCATGAATTGTTTCAGCTCCCCAAGCGTAGGAAAATCAACACTGCTCTTGTACCCATCGGCATCTCTGACTTTCCATATATATACATATAAAATACATATTTCTTTTTTTCGTCTTTTAAAAGGCACAAACAACCTGTCAGATACATTCAAGCATATGCAAAAATTCTAACTAGACAGACAAAAATAATCTTTGTTCTTTTCCCCATGTGCTCTGTGGGAGTTTTGTCTTGTTTGTATGATTGATCAGTTTGTATTTAACTTCAGCAAAATCATTTTTCAAACACAGGCATGCAGTTTGAAAGCAGGAGAAAATATTTGAGCCAGACGTTTTACTGGACAAAGCAGAGGCCATATATAGAGAACTGCAATGTTGAACAAGACTGTAAAGTGTTCCTTCAAATAATGTTAGAATCCTTCTGAGAAATAGTGTGTTGTTTTTTTCCCCCTACTGCCCAGGGTTGCATGCTAACAAAATTCCCAGGAAAAAAGTAAAAAAAAAAAAAAAAAAAAAAAAAAGAAAACCACAAGGTTTCTAATAGCCATTCTATTTTCTGACAAATTAAGTCTTTTGGGGAATCAAATGGCAAATGAATCAGAAAATTGGCAGAATAAGTTAAAGCCAGAAAGGAATGCGTCAGTCATCTTCAGAAAAGGTCACCTTTCTTTTGGACATTCTTTGGTATAGTGTAAAAATAGAAGTGTACCAGTACTTCCCTCTATTCCTCTTCAAGTTTTCTCTTTCCATACAACCTTACAAAGATACCCTCTATGTGTTCTAGTGTTGCTATTATAGTTATGCTTTTTCTTTCAGCAATGAAGGTGAAAGATAGTCATGCTTTCTTTCAACTGTACTAGTGGGAAGACAGTTCCTTGCTTTTACCCTTCGCAACCTTTAAAATCATCTGTTAATCATTAAGACTGCTTCTTATAAGTTATCCATTAGCTTCTATCAGGGTTTGTTTGACACCAAGTTTTATAAAGTTGCATTCCTTGTACATGTAAACTTCCGTGTCAATGGAAGTCAGTGGGAGATTGAGACATGTACAGAATGCAGAATTCATTATCCTTTAATTACTATAGATTAAAAGCAATTATCCAGAGTTTTTACCAGAAATGTACCGTACAGACTATTAATTTCCTCTAAACTTTTGCAAAACTATGATCTAAGCAAATCACTCCTATTTTCTTCATTTTAGTTATGGTAGTATTTGCTGAATTGGGTGAAACTTTTCATAATTTTACAGTCTGAGGGTTAAACCCCATGAAAATTAAAGAGCTCACTTCAACATTGCAAACATTTTTGTACAGATTTCCAAATCTAAAATTGTACTTCATCCTCGGGGTAACATTTTTTCCTTGTGGGAATGCATGCATTCTGCTAATCATAGCCATCACTGCACACTACTTCACTGCTGAATGATGGGTTAAAGGATCTTTCATTCCTAAAATAGCTATGATTTTATAAGTGTGCTCATCAGCTAGTTTAGACAGTGTAATTTAACTGAAGTCAATCACTGGAAGAGTATTAAGAAACAAATTTGAAAAAGCAGTGTGTAGCAACAATGCAGTGAACTATCTCAACATCTTCTGCCTTAACAGTATTTGTTGCTTTTGCAATATCTAAGTTAGCTCATTTTTCTAGACAGGAATTTTTAGAATCCTCTACAAATACCTCACAGTATCAATAGTAATCAACACAGCAGGAGTCACTATCTTTAACATTGCTATCTATTTTTCCTGAACAATATTCATGTTCAGTGAGAAGTTTAAAGGAGAGTCCTGTCATTTCTGGAAAAAAAGTAGGTTTCTTTTTCAGTATGTTTTCCAGATACCCATCCCTTACTCTGTGACACTCTGGGTGACCTTAGGCATTTCAAATGACCTCTCTAAACCCCAGTCAGCTTAGCCAAAAGACAGAGCTCCTTTGAAAAGCAGATGTTGCATCAGGGCTTATTTTTCCTGGATAAATGCATTTAAAATTAAAAGAAAGCTATGACTGTTCAATGACCTTTCAGTACACTTAATGTCAAGGGCCTTTCTTTTGGAGATTAAGCATCTATCTGGAACTGCTAATGCAATTTTAAAAAGAAAAAAAAAAAAATCAAATTGTACTAGCTTACATACAAATACAGTGATAGGGATTACATTTTCACTAATACCATATGCTTTGGCCGTATTGCATCTTTTCTCTTGGTCTATTTCAACATAATTCATTTATAACACTGTAACATCTTTTACATACATATATATGCAGCTTTTAATTTTAAATTCCAGATTTATGCTGGGTCTTTCATGCTGAAGCATCTCAAAATACATCCAAACTTAAGCCCATACACAGACAGTACACACTGGAGCAAAATTTGTAACAACATGATGAAAACAGTCAAAAACAGATTGACAGAAAGTTAAGAAACAATGTTGGGTATGTGCAGAAAGAAATATAGTTTTACATAACGAAGATACAATCCCATAATATCCCTAGGCCCTGCCATCTGAGCATGGATGTTTGCACTTGTCAGGTACTGATTCCACATGCTGCGCTGAGCAGCTGTGAACCACAAGCTGAGTGAGCAGAGTAGGGTTTGGTGGCTGGAGTGACTGACAGCCCCAGGGCTGGAGAGGACTCTGGCAGTGGCTGCAGCAGCCCCTGAGGTGGGCAGGAACAAGCATTCACCAGCTCCTCCATCAGTGACTCAGCACATACACACATACATATTTCACTGTGGTTCCAGTGTAATCTCTTCCAGACTTTAAATCTTTAAATCACTGCCTGCTCTTCTCATTGTTGTACTCCCCTGCTTTTGCCTCTTAAGACAGTACAGTGTTCACCAATTATCCTTTTTCTTCCAAGTCCAGCAAACCAGGATTCTTTAAATTCATCTAGTACATGAAATCAGTTACCAAACAGTTATTTTCTAACAAGATCCACACATCTCCACTTACATGAAACTGCTTTTAGTGCAACTCCCCAGGAAGTACCATCTTAAGCCAGGCCTTATTATTCTATCCTCTGTTACTCAAGAGCAGCTACTTGTAATGCAAAAACACAGCACTATTTAACATAGTAAAATCATCCAAAATTTTGATGGTGGAGTTTTTTTCCCCCATCACCAGTACTCTGATAAACATGAGGAAACACAGAAAGAAAGAGTAAATTCAAGTTAACAAATTCTCACATTCAAAACCAAAACCCGAGGCTGTATTGCTTCTAAGCCCTTAGAAAAGCCCTGCGCACTGTAGATTGTAAACATGCTAGTATGTCAGCTTTAGAGGGGAAAGCACTGCTAAACTGCATAGCTGCCATTTATTGATGCACTGAATCCATAAAGGAGAGAAAGAAGTTTTAGTACTTGACTGACTTGATCCTCATCCCCATGCAACACAGTTCATCAGAAGCAACTGGTGGCAGCAGACTGCTGTGACAGAAAGCCTGTGCAGAAAGTCTATCTCTGCATATTCATGAGCTATTGTATAGGGAGGGAGGAAATCTGAACAGACCAACAGTGCCTGGCATCCTCCCAGTTGGCCACTGCCCACTTCCTGAGGGAGGAGGAGAGCACATGCTCCAGCTTTGGAAAAGGCTTCCTGCTCCTCCAGCACTCCAGACCTCCCAGTTCATAGCCCAGGCACCTATCAAAGTCAATTAAAAGCAAAGCAATAGCAGTAAGCATTATTGTCTCTTTTTACTAATATACATCCATACCCTCTTGCTATTACAAACAGAACAATTTTCCAACTTCTGGGCAATGTTTCAACCACACAATTCCCTTGAGAGCCTGAGAAAGAAACCTTGGGAAGGCTTAGGAGGCTATATAATGGGGACAAAATCTCACCACCCAAGCACGCATTAAGAAGCTAAAGCTTGTTTCTATTGCAGAGTATTTTAAGACAATTATTCTTACAGTATGATACTAGTTTATTGAAAAATATGCTTTTGAGTGTAACAAAGCAACATAGTAGAGCCCCAATCGTAGCTCTGCATTTCCTCATGAACAAAGAGACTGTCATTTCTAGTGTTTGATGGCCTCCTGGTTTATAGTGGGTATTACCATAAATGAACAAAAATAGTAATTATTTATTAATAAAGAGGGATAATAAGGAGTTTTAATGTTACCATGTTACTATTAAACAAACACAATTACTGTAGTTTTAATGCATACTCTTCATTATCTTCTGTTGGCTTGAATACTATGCATAAAAATGAAATTGTACAGCCTAATAAATAAAATGCAAGTATTGTTTGTGCTCTGCAGCCTTGCAAAGAGTAGCTGACTTTATCACTTGAAAACATTCTGAAGAATTTTGAATCATTCTCTGCAGACCATTAACTGAATTCCCTTAGATATTTTGGGAGTCTATTCTACATTCAGGTAACTCAAGTTGATATCTGAAGGTAATTAAATAATTAATTGTTATTAGACAATTATCAGTTATCAGACCAAAGCTGCTTCATTTACAAAGCTATTCGCAAAGAACGTATCAAAAGCATTAAAGTTGAAGTAACTAACCCTTTTCCCCATCCCACCCCATGATTTTCCCAGGGCTCGAAGTGAGGTCAGCTGGCCTGTGCTTCCCAGTGAGATCTCTTGGCCATTTTTGAAGCTGGGCAGAACATCTTTCTCCAGTCATCAAGAACCTTCCCCCATTTCCATGATCTCTCAAAAGGTGATAGACAGCATCTTCTATAGGACATCAGCCAGCTCTGAGCACCTTGGATGCTGCCCAGCTGCTCCCATGGCCCTGAATGGGTCAAGTTCCCTTAAGTAATCCCTGTCTCGCTCTTCATCCACTGCTGGCAGCTCTCCTTGAACCCTGTCCCTGTACAGACACTAGAAGCTTGGGACACTGAGCCAAAGAATGCAATGACTGATAACGAGATTATCAACTGTAGAATCAAATCCAGGCCTGCATTGGGAGTGTTCTCATACCAACCATACAAATACTACAGTGTAAGAGGGGGCATTAAGTTTAACACATTTGTCATGCACAGAACATATTTCTTATGCTGTCTGTGTCTTACAACCTTATTTCTTCACACCAGAAGGACCAATCAATTTCATAAGCAATGTCTTCCAGGACGTTTTTGAGATTAAATGATAGGATAGCATTCACAATAACTTAATCCACACATGCTCCTATACATTCCACTGCAACAATTTTGACATGCAGGTCATAAGGTTGATTTGAGAATAACCAAAGCAGTTCATAAGGTTAATTTGATAACATCCAAACCTGTAATCTGCAATCAGCTGAAGTAAGGACCTCCTGCTGCACAGGTGGTACAAAAATACCCGTGCTACCCATAACAGCTGGGGAACAAAAATCAACAATATTGTTGTAGTAAATTTGCAATGTGTACACAAACCTTTTGAAACAAGGCACATAAACACCTCCTGTGAGAAACAAAAGCAGTCAAAAATGAAAATACAACAGTCTGCTCTGATCTACATTATTTAATGTCTCATATGCAATCATGCCTATGATTTTGCATTAATCTTCTTTCCCATGACAGGTTTATAATCTGTGACTGCTGAATTCTCAGACCTGAATATCGATCTGAGGCACCACGATCATCAGATGCTTTGGATTTAGAATCATATATTCACGGTAGTGTAGTTTTATCATAATTGCAGTCTGTCAAAACCAAAGTACCTGTGCATTTCTGCAGTGCAAACAGTACTAGTGAGTAACAGCCTCTATCTCCTATTAGGACTGCAGAGTAAATCTGGACAGCTGACTACCTTAAACAACTCTCACAACGCAGAAGCCTACACTCTTCTTTCAGACCGACAAAAATAATTGAAAGGTCCTAATTGGGACGCTGTTGACAGAATACATAGGCACAGCAGCAGTGAATATATCTATAATCTATCTAGAGGAAATTGCAGCTGTCATGGATTTCAAACACTAACTGGTCTCTAACTCTTCCCAACCTAGAAGAGTCACTTACCCCTCTGCAGCAGCAGAGGTTAATGTTTTCTCTCCTATTACCAACCCCAAATCTTTCTTCAATAGTTTCTGCATTTCCTACCAAGAAATCCCATACTCAAGCTGTTCCCAGAAGAGCTCTACAATGTTCTCTCTTTCTCCCCAGAACCCTACTATATTTGCTTGTTGTTAATTTCTTCTGTAGATTCCCTGTAACACATTGTTTGTGTACTGTTCATTATGTTCTACTGGGCTGCTTGCCCCAGTTTCTGTGTCTAATTCTGATGTTGCCATGGTACCATAGTAAGTACCAGAAGTAAAGGCTCTACAACAGTAGATCACCTTTTACTGCACCACCCTTTTACTAAAAAAGGAAACAGTTCACCTCAATAGTGAGTATTGCTCCTACTAAGCTTATTTAAATATTTTATGCTTGTAAACCTAAGTTAACAGGAATTTTGTACACTGAGAACTACAGATTTTTCTTTTTTCCTTCTTTGTTACTGAAGTATTACCCAAAACACAACTAAATTATTTGCCCATTCACTTTTTCGACTTGTTTCTTAAAGTCTTTCATTGACTGAAATACTTCAACTAGCTAAGAGTGATTTCACAAAGAAGTCTACAATAATAGCCTTGGCTAGATAACATTTCTTTTCAGATTTGAATGTCAGATAAGTAATCGGTGGTTATGGGAAATACTGAATCCTAAATCACCACACACTTGCTTCTTGCTAGACTCTCATCCTGACTAGAACAAACCTATCATCTATTTTGATCTTAGATGGGACCAGATTATTAGAAGTGTAAGGATTTTTGCAAGATAGTGGCATAAACTGGTATTTCAATTTTCCATAAAAATGTTAGAAGTCTGGGCTGGCCACTGCCACCACAGAATCTTTCTGCAAAGAAATGCCTTTCAATCTGAAATAGGGAATAAACTACGTAACCAAATAACGTTAGAATAAAGCATAAAGTCCAATTCCATGTATGACCTTAGTACTAAAAAGGTTATACAAGCAGATAATGAATTACCTTAGCCTTTTATATCCTCCACAAAGAATCAGCAGAGTTTTGGAAACAAAACGTGTGCATACATACACAGAAGCACACCCAAACACACCCTGCAGGGCATAACAACCATGTAAGGCAACTTGGCTCCAGGAAGGAGAGTTGAATTTCTTCAATGAAATCAAAACCTGGGGACCATGCTGCATTCTCCATATACAAAGAACATTTTTTCCACCACTGTCTGTTGGAATACAAGTCTCACTACTGCTAGGAATGAGTGGTAATTGTACCAGCAGCAAAGGAGAGAAGCATCTCTCTCCATCTTACACAGCTGCAGTGAAACTGCTTCCAAGTCACTTTTCCACTAGCCAAGCAGTAACTACAAGTCTGCTAGTTTCATTACTAAAAGCAGCATGCTGGAAGCAAGAGAACAGATAAGCTTGGGACGGTCTTTGAAATTATTCATAGACTTTCTGACAGTTTCAGTAGAACTTTCAACATTAAACAGCTTGCAAACTGAGATCATCAGCAGCGCATCAGTTTGTATCAACTATAATCCTTCTGCAGGTTTCCAGTTTTATGCAGTGGGCATTAGCAGAACTCAGTGTTTAAAGAAAAGACTGTAGGGAGCTGGAAAACACAGATATTGCAAGCACAATTTGGGATTTAGCTGTTACTTATGGTAATTTTGTTGTGCAATATACGTTGTTTTAATTCTTGAAGGGAATCATTTGTATTATTTTCTCATTATAAAACTCAATTTTGTATCCATTGGAAAAAGAATGGCTAGATTTTAACCTATTATTTCTTTAGCAATGGGACACTAGATGATTGACAATGCAATTACCAGTGCAAAATTTTTGATATGCCAAGTAATACTTAGAACTTCAATATTTTTCACATACAGAGCTGTGGGTTTTGTAGCTACCTATTTTTCTGTGACTCAAGAGATCTTTCCAGGTTCAAGGAAAACCCCTTTAAACTTGATGCTTGTTAAAAAAGGTGTTCATAAGAGACATTCTATCATATCATTGTAAGGAAAGGTTTGCAAAATTAATGTTTCCATTACATGCACATTACAGTCATACTTCTGTAAATTTTCATGAACTTAAAGAACCTTTCTAATTTGAAAAACACTTTAAATCTCCCTTCCCTAATGATATGAGAGATATTCTAGGCCTAAATTTCCATCTCTAACTGAAGTTAGTATGTGGGCACATAGCAGTAATGCCAACTTATTTGACAGTTGGGAAGACAATGAGCTTTACCAGATTCAATCTCTTGTACAGAGTTTCATCTACTAATGCCAAAAAGATTATACCCTAATTATTTAGGCCATGAAAAGCAAAAAAGTTAATTTCACTTTTAGACTCAAATCTTCAGTTTCACTATTGTATTAATAGCTTGTATTTTTGTTTGCTTGTCTGTCTTTAATATGGGCAACAGAGAACATGGTCCTTCCCTTGTTTAAAAATATTCTAGAATATTATAAACACTTAAAAAGCATTTATATTGCAGCCCCTACTTGGGGAATTCTATGTTCATTGAAACGCTGGCTAAAACATCCATTGATTTCAGCAAGATGCAGATTAAGCTTTGTCGATATGAAATGGCAGATGTCTGCAGACATAGCTCACGTGACCATTTGCAGTTTTGACTAAAAAGTAAGCTAATTATCATGGTTAATCATCTCCTACACTTAAAAGACAAAAAGTGCAGAGTTTTGTCACTGACCTAGCAGAGCACTTAAGCCAAATGTAGTAAATAATTTTCCTAAACTCCTTAGTAGCATCTTCCACAGTATATACATTTTGATGCTGCACAGAGGTCCAGACTAGGATGAAAACCTCCTATATCCACACCAGTGTAAAGCTAAATAGCTGGAGAGAAATTACACATGGACGAACATTAAAGCTGTGGGAGTCTTATTGCCCTTGTAGGATTCCTCCTTACACCCCGCTCTGCAGCATTTCATCAAATCCTCTACATGGCAAAACATCTACCACTTCCCTCAAAAGACTATTAAGGCTAATATATCTTACTGCCAAGAATTTTTACTTACAATGAGCAAGAAATCCAGCATGGGATTTCTGGGATTGTCTTATTAAATCAGTTCGTTAATACATTATTTCAAAGCCACAGGCATGACCGAGGAATTCCTTAGTATCTCTGATGCCAGTTAATTACCTTCACAGACCTCATTATAGGTATTGCAAGTTATTCTTCGCATTTTCCACTTAGATGAAGGACATAGTAGCTGCTCTTTTATTCAGAGCTGAAAAAAATACATTCTCTCTCTTGATTTTGGCTATCCATCATAAGAGATTGCTATGGATCCTATAGAATAAATATGCAATTTCACAAAGGCAGGTGTTCTGTTTTGCATCATGCTTCTGTCAGAACTGGTGATTTGTTCAGATATTTTCTGCCCGCTCCTAAAGCTTCTCCTGCTATTACAAATCTTTTTCCTTTCTGCTCTTTCTCCTGTCTTAGTTTTTGCTGGTTTTCATCACAGTTGCTGACAGAAGTTCTTAATTTCATTACAGAGGACAGTAAGGCTCCTCAGCCATCTAATCTGTTCCAGTAGAAGCAAACAAAACCACAAAACCCTGGCGAGAAACTGTCTTCTTCAGCTTGAGCTTTGCTACTTACAAGCACAGGATTTGAGAACTGTCACTGACAATTGCAAAAGACTGTCTGGGTTTATTATTTTAGGCCAAGATATGTGGCAACTTTTAAGATCAGTATCACAGTCTATTTGGCCTGTAAGATTAAGCCTAGAATTTCCCTGTATTTTCTGAGGACACAAGGAAAGAAGCACAAAAGTATCTTCAGAAGTTGGCACAGCCAAAGAGAAGCTGCAATTGTAGTAACAACATTCCTTGGCAGGTATGCAACCATAGAAGAGAATAGAGTCTTTCTAGCTGTTCCATGAAAGAAAGCGAATTGTAGGTTTTTTCACATGCTATCAGGATTTTCCAGAAGCAGCACACCATCCAGAAGCATTGCCTAAAATAAAAGCATTTTCCCTTTCTTGAAGTGTTTGACTTGACCTACAAGCCCATCTCTTTCTATCTTTAGGTTGGCCTCAGCCAGTGGTTCTTCACATGACTGAACTCATCTAGGCAGGGGATATTTGGGATACAGTTATTCCAAACAGAAGCAAGTGAGAAGCAAGTGAGATATACAGTTGATGACTATCTATGCATTGCTGGCATTTAAGAGGAGAAGCCTATGTCCAGCAAGGCACTTAGATTTTGCTCAACTTTGACTTCAGTAAACTACTCACATTTTCAAGATTAAGCAAGTGCTTCACCAGACTGAGACCACAATATCCTATAATATAATGAAGTAAAGGTAAGAAGCCTATCTTACAGTGATGTAAATCTAAAATAACTCCAGCTAAATCGAAAGGTTCCTCCAGATTTATGCTGGCACGAAAACAAGTACTGACCTATTGTATTCACAATCCCCACAGCAACTATACCCAGTTCTTTATCTTGCAAGTTCATTCTTTGCTTTCTCAACAGAAATATCTATATAATTATTCCACACATGAGTTATACTGGCTCAGAAAATCAACCAACATGGGATTCAGCAGGCCTAAGAATTATGCAAAGACTGATTTAATCAGCTTAATATTTAAAAGAAAATATTCTGGTTTTAAAAGAATGCATCTACCACAAGCACAATAAAACTCTTTGTACACAAGCAAATTAGCAATATTTTTTCTGTGCAACTGAAGGGCTGTGGACATTGCAAATTAAAACGAGTCATTCAATAAGAAACACTGCATAATAATAGAAATATAGATTTAAAGCAAACATGTGAATTGCCTTTTTTGTGTCTGTGTAACTTTGGATTAGATGAAAGAAAAGAGTAACAAAAGAATTTTTAAAACAAACCAGAGCCATTAGATCCAGTACAAAAATGGGCCACAGCCACTCCTGTTGCCAGCTGTAGTTTTACTGCAATTACTGGAGCCACATCAATATACATAGTCAAATATAATATTGCCTAACTATATTAAAATTCTAAACAATATTGCCTTAAAGTTGTTTCTTTTTCATTGTTAATATTCACTTTTAACATACATTGCTGCTGTCTTTGGACGTAGATGGATGGGTTATGGGAAGCCTTTGCTATAGTATCAAGGGCTTCCTGTCTTCATTAACCCTATTAATAGTAGGTGTTTGGGGGAACATGCCTTCAATTAGCATTATAAATAATTGCCAATTACATTTTTGTTCTAGGATGCAGAGAAAAGTTGATTTGAAACTAATTCCAATCCAGGATTTTTTTTTTTCCTTCTTTTTCTGCAGTTCAGAGATACAGTTGGAAGAATGGTCCTCACTCAGAAATGAATGGCAACCTCTTTATAAATTATTTTCCAGGTCATTTCACTGAGTGTTTTGCAGATATTTCATTTCATTCCTTGACAACTGACCCAAAACTTTGAGCTGGGTTACTTGGGAGATAGGCATTGTCTTTGGTGTCCTTGGATAAAAAAATAAAGTTATTTTTCTAGCCTGTAATTCTTCCCTATACAGCAGTAATGATTCCCTCCCAGCTCTCACCCTTTTTCTTCACAATGGCATTATGGCCTTATTACTTATTAGGATCAGAAGCAAAACATCCATATCCTTATAAATTAGAAAATGTTTAATAAGAATGGGCCTGAACAAATTTTTATTTTAATGAAAGGATTAAGGTGTATGATAGCATTAATATTTAGGAAAAATTAAACAAAATTGCCTTTTATCTGCTGCAAACCATGTTAAATATTTAATATGCCACATTAGAGGGGCACCATTTCAGCAAAGGGTATGACAACCTTTGTGCTGGAAACCTTCATTTCAGTTGTTCAAACTTAAGTTTTGAAACTTCCGAAAGATAAATCTAAAATTATGTGCAGGTTTTCTAGGCAATTAGAGCAGAGACAAGCTCCCAAACCTGCACAGAAGGTTTATAGCAGAAAACCGTGCAAACAGTGGGTCTAAAGAGGCTGTCTCTTGTGGGCTCCGCTGACCCAGCACATGGTTTATTTAGAAGGGAGCACCAAGTTTAATTGTTCTGGAGCTTATGGGAAGCCTTTCCATGGCTTCGTTTGGAGTGTCAAGGTGTATTTTTAGGCAGCTTTAAAACACAAAGAAAAGTCAAGCAAGTATTCTGAGATGATAGAAGGGTGATTTAGGGGTTTTTTTGTAGTAATCTAGCAGCAGATAACTTCTATAAATATTGAGAGGCAAATTCTAGCTCTCAGATTAGAATAAATGAGTATAAGTACTCCTTTATAATGAAAAAAGAGTGCTAAATCCTACTAAGAGCAGTAATATGCTTCTGAAACAAAGCAAACAGCTTTCCACATTCTGAAGGCCTGGAAACTTTCAAGCTTTCTTCAGGAGTTTAAAAAAAAAATAAATCGGGGGGGGGGGGGAGGGGGGGTGTAATGTATCAAAATAAGTAAATACTCAAATCCAAGTTGAACTGTTTACAGTCAGGCTATATATTGGATGAAATTTTAAGGTAATAATGTAACAGTATAATGTAGTAAATTTGGTAGATTTTTATTGCTTTCAGATCACTGAGCTGAGAAGCAAACAGAATGAAAACATTCTGAGTTTGTTCCAAAGCTGATCCTTAAAATGACCTTGGGAAAAAAAAAAAGTAAAAAAATCTATTATCCTTTGCCTTTACATCTCCTCCTGTAAAATGTGATAAACACTAGTTAGGCATTATATGTCTGTCTTGGGACAGGACTCTGAGCAGAAGACAACAAAACATTATAACCACCTTGGTTGAATTCCTGAGATCAGCCCTCTCACACTCCATGCCCCACAAAAACCCAAGAACTACCCTAAACCTTCAAAGCCTGTCAAGGTCTCACTTTTAAAGGCCTCATCCTACCTCAGCTGATTTTCATTTTATCCACCCAAGGCAACTGTATTCACTTGTATACATGTCTTTGGCAGCTATTAGCTATTTGACTGGGGAGCACTGCGAGAGGTTCAGCCTTGTTGTGCAATCCAAATGTGGTACCTTCGCTTGAAGTAGCAGTCATTTTCTTTCCTTCATTTCCTGTAGAAGTCATCTTTACTGAATAAAAATAGTTTCCTCTTTTGCAGTTAAAAACTTCAATTAGATTATTGTGGAACGGAATACATGACTTCGACTTCTGCGTACTGCTACATTTTCACATCTCTAATATAATGTATTTATTTTCAAGGCACTGTTTTCTGAAGTTCACATCTCTCATTCAAGGAAATACAACATGAAACAGGAGGAGCAGTAGAAGTGATCAATATCAAAGATGCAGCAGTCATTACTAGTTTATGGATTTTCTGATTCTGGCCTACATAGCCACATATATAAATGTCAGAAATTTTTGTGACATATCTGTTTCACCATTTTACAGTTTAAATATTAAAAAAAGACTAATTGACTATCATTTAAAAAACCCAGCTGTTGAGTTTGAAACTAAGATGGAAGATATTAAGCACAGTGTTGCAGAAAATAGAAGTAAAAAGTGAGTACTCTTCAATAACTACAGGTTTGAGTCTCATTTACTAGTAGTACAGTAAAAATACTATATTTCAATAAAATTAACCTAAAGTATATGTTTTAAGCTTCACTTCAATAACTGTATTGTTACTGTCAGAGAGTTCTGTGACATTTTAAAATATTTATAATCCACACACCCCACTTCCCAAAGCAAAAATGTTTGT
Source organism: Strigops habroptila (assembly GCF_004027225.2). Classification (NCBI taxonomy): domain Eukaryota; kingdom Metazoa; phylum Chordata; class Aves; order Psittaciformes; family Psittacidae; genus Strigops; species Strigops habroptila. Next base: position 55,305,205 of record NC_044284.2, read on the forward strand.
ATCCCAGCATAAGTAGCGAGTGCAGAAGTACATTTTGAAAGTAGAATTCAAAATATCAAGTATCTGTACTCAAAGGTGAATATTAAAAAAAAAGATATTCCAATAAATAGCTTTTACGGAGGCATCAGTGACCATTAACTTCTCATGCATGTGGCTCATGCCATCAGCCAGAATGTATTAGTGATACTTGTAAATGGTGCCTGTGAATATATAGACCACTTGTGCATCTGCTGTAAAGCATCTCAGCTTCACTTACCAGAAGGTTTTCGAAACCTTAATCCATTTTGGTGGCTTCAAGAGAAATAGCTTTTATTAATTACATCCTAAATTAAAGCTATAGGCAGCCTTTATTTATATTAGCACAAGATTCTGTCAGTGGATATGTCTTTATTTCATTGCATTGCACTTTCAAAGAACTAAACCTTAAGAAAAACCAACTGTCTAACAAGTTCAGCTTGAAACTAGAATTGTATACCAAACTTTTGAAACAAAGAGTAAAAACCTTCCATTTCAATTGTAAATATTAAGGTATTGAAATGTTACAGTTGTGCTGACAACCTATATTTGGAAGGCAGAAAATTTACAAGCACAAAACCCCCCTTCAAGAAAGGCAACCTGAAACTAAAAACAAAAATAAAGCAAAAGAGTAAATCTTTCGAGATGCATGCATGCAGTTTCACTGCCACCACTCTCCTACCCACATATGCTCTGCTTTGAGTGGTTTGGTAAGGACTGGCTTTCCTTACCTGCAAAATTTCAGGGGAAACCACACAGTGGCAGTACTGTGAACATAAATGCTGTGCTCTATTGTGCAGCAAGGTAACAAGTTTTTAAGAACTAAAATACGGTTTCCCATGCTTGGTTACAGTTAAGTCCACTGTTAAATTATATAGAAAACATCCAGGTTTCTATTGCTCTAACAGTGGAAGAAAAACATGCAGTCAACATGTAATTTATTTCCTTCTGTCATTTTAGTATTCAGAGGCCTCAGACACTGTTAGCCACACATTTCACTCCAGGCTTCTATTTTCTCTCCATCTTTATCCACTCTAATTTCCTCTATTCAGATAGATTTTTGAAGCTCAGTCTCATTTTAAACTTGGAATTCTTTGCCACGATAAAAAGAAAGGAAAACAAACTGAAGGATCATCCCCCATACAAACACATATGTGCACACACACCCCAGACATTTACAAATCATCTAAGCTATCGGTTTCTGTATTTTCATAGTACACAGATACAAGTTGATGAGTATTAGAAGTGACAAATCTGGAATGCTCTGTTCATTTTAACCTTACTGTGAGACTCTTGTAAAAGAATAGAGCTACACAGATCACAGATGCTAAGTTCTGGTGTACAGGTATCTCACATAAGGGTTGGGGAGAACACTTCAGAGTAAGTCTGAGAGAACTCTCAGAAGATCCCACAGTTACAGAAAAGCACAACAAGTCTGACATGCTGCTTTAAGACATCTTGAATATTGACATGCACTCTACCCTTTGCACCTTGCTTCTTTACCAGCAGACCTGCAGTTTAGCATTCCCTTTCAGACTGATGTACAAACATCCAGACTCATGCTAACTCAGACATTACAGCATGAAAGCAGTGACATCTGCTAAATACTTTCAAAAGAAAAGGTACTGTTTTCTTCTGTGCAACTGATGCCCGATAGCTTTTCTCCCCTTGTTTCGCTGCTCTAAGGCTCAATTTGCAACTGCACAACAGTAGAAATGTCCTCCAGGTGATTGTTCTCAGTACATGATTAAAGGCCAAGGTTGCATGTAATATACTGGTTTTAAAGCCTATGTGGTTTTGAGACAGAAATGTAACAGTTAACATAATCACATATGCTCACAGACCAGGACATAAAACGCAATGCCTTCTTTTTTTTTTCCCCCCAACTTGTACAGAAAACTATATTTATATCCCCATTCCCACCTAAATCAACTCCCCCTTCACTTCACCAGGTGCACCAACAGTATTTCTGCTTTTTATCTCCTTTTTAAGCAAGTACCAGACTTTTGCCTGCAGGGGTTAACACCCAGTGAATCTGAATATGTTTCCTTCCCTGCTTACCTTGACTTAGTTTGCTTTTAGCTACAGAAGCTGCTCCTGAAGGTAAAGCCCTTCTGACTGCACCTGCAGTCACACTTTTCCCCTTGCTGAGTCATTCCTCAAGTTCGCATAGCCCAAATAAGCTAAACATTTTCCAAGCGGGATTTGCACCACAATCCCTTCCACCAGCACCCTCAGAAATAGTCACAGCCCCTCAGGAGAGCCCAGGGAATTATGTTTGATAAGAAAAACTACACACAAACACCCACATGCTGCATGACTCCCCTTCATTGACTGAATGACATTTAAAAGACAAATATAACAGCATTACACTATCCAATAGAGCAGATGGGGAAAAATTTTTTCCTTATAAAAGCTAAATTATTATATCACTGCTGGTCACAAAGCTGTGAGGTACTGGTGCTTTTTAACTACACTGAGAAAAATATTAGGAGAGGATTTTATTAAATATTAAAAGCATTGTGAATTATTTTAACTTGGCTATCCCCCAATTTCTTTTATGACGAATCTATCCTTTTAAGTTGAATCTCTTTTTATCTTGAGCTGCAATGGCCTTTCCTATAAATTTGCTAAAGGGTATCACACACTTCCAATAAACTTTTTGAAATATTCTTCATAGAATGAATACACTGCTTTTTTACAGCACCTGAAAAAGGCTGAACAATGATGAAGTCTTCAAACAAAAACCTAACCCAAACACTATTTTCTTTCTCAATCTCAAGAGCTGTTCCCAGTTTTGGAAGTTACTAATTTTGCTATTTGAAATCAATTCACTGCAAGCCCAACTAACTAGTGCAATTCCCTAATAAACTTACAACTAATCCCAAATCAAATCTAATTCTTGAGCTACTGATAGGACACTTTCTTCTCATTACTGTGCTTGTCTTGGCACAGTTCCTTCAGCCACATTGTGGGCAGAGGAGCAAACATCCCCAACACACATACCTGTAGGCACCTCCAAAGGGACAGGACACATCAGTAAATCTGGGCTCCCTTGTCAACAGCACCTACCATTTTCCCAACATTTTCTCTCCAGGCTTGCAAGTGCTGAGGACAGATGGCTGTACAATAGCAGAGAATGAGGAAAAAATAGGGAATTAGGTAGGAAATCGCAGAAGGCAGAGCCTGGGCAGCACAAGGGAGTGCAGGCAGTATCTAAAGGAAGGTGGCCCCTAAGGCAGCCCCAGCACAGCCAAGCCACCCTCAGCCTAGTTCCACGTTCCACATGGGGCATCTTTGGCTCAAACAAAGAAGTCAAGCTGAAATAAGTATTTTATAGCTTCTTCACCACAATTTTTAACAACAGCCATACCCACCCCACTGTTAAAAGATACAATAGCCCTCTCAGTTAAATAGCTCTCATACCATAAAACCCCTTACCAGCCAGTATGAACAACTCATGTACTGCCTTAGAGTCTCCTATCTGCTATGTGGGAGAAAGACACAACAGCCTTTTCTCTAGTCTGCACACCTGTAGCAAATCAAATACAACGTCCTGAGGATGGGCACCTGCACCTCAGCTGCACAGCTCACCTGCAGCTCATCTGCATAACCATGCTATGGTAAGTACCATAGCTGGGGGCTCCATTACAGTGACTGCAGAGTCTTTCCAGCCTGGCTGCCTTGTGTCCTTAGACCCTAGGCAGACAAACACCAACACTAAATACCACCAAGTGGTCTATAAAGTGGCAGAGAGGACATGTGCAGAGAAACCCAAAGGTCTGAGAGCAGTAATGAAGGTGCTGTATTGTTCAAACCATACTAATGTTCATGGCTTCCAAAGGGATGATATTCCAGCTGAGAACCAGCCCCCTTGCCCAGCATAGCCCTTCATTACTGCTCTCAGACCTTTGGGTTTCTCTGCACATGTCCTCTCTGCCACTTTATAGACCACTTGTGGTATTTAGTGTTGGTGTTTGTCTGCCTAGGGTCTAAGGACACAAGGCAGCCAGGCTGGAAAGACTCTGCAGTCACTGTAATGGAGCCCCCAGCTATGGTACTTACCATAGCATGGTTATGCAGATGAAGCTGCAGGTGAGCTGTGCAGCTGAGGTGCAGGTGCCCATCCTCAGGACGTTGTATTTGATTTGCTACAGGTGTGCAGACTAGAGAAAAGGCTGTTGTGTCTTTCTCCCACATAGCAGATAGGAGACTCTAAGGCAGTACATGAGTTGTTCATACTGGCTGGTAAGGGGTTTTATGGTATGAGAGCTATTTAACTGAGAGGGCTATTGTATCTTTTAACAGTGGGGTGGGTATGGCTGTTGTTAAAAATTGTGGTGAAGAAGCTATAAAATACTTATTTCAGCTTGACTTCTTTGTTTGAGCCAAAGATGCCCCATGTGGAACGTGGAACTAGGCTGAGGGTGGCTTGGCTGTGCTGGGGCTGCCTTAGGGGCCACCTTCCTTTAGATACTGCCTGCACTCCCTTGTGCTGCCCAGGCTCTGCCTTCTGCGATTTCCTACCTAATTCCCTATTTTTTTCCTCATTCTCTGCTATTGTACAGCCATCTGTCCTCAGCACTTGCAAGCCTGGAGAGAAAATGTTGGGAAAATGGTAGGTGCTGTTGACAAGGGAGCCCAGATTTACTGATGTGTCCTGTCCCTTTGGAGGTGCCTACAGGTATGTGTGTTGGGGATGTTTGCTCCTCTGCCCACAATGTGGCTGAAGGAACTGTGCCAAGACAAGCACAGTAATGAGAAGAAAGTGTCCTATCAGTAGCTCAAGAATTAGATTTGATTTGGGATTAGTTGTAAGTTTATTAGGGAATTGCACTAGTTAGTTGGGCTTGCAGTGAATTGATTTCAAATAGCAAAATTAGTAACTTCCAAAACTGGGAACAGCTCTTGAGATTGAGAAAGAAAATAGTGTTTGGGTTAGGTTTTTGTTTGAAGACTTCATCATTGTTCAGCCTTTTTCAGGTGCTGTAAAAAAGCAGTGTATTCATTCTATGAAGAATATTTCAAAAAGTTTATTGGAAGTGTGTGATACCCTTTAGCAAATTTATAGGAAAGGCCATTGCAGCTCAAGATAAAAAGAGATTCAACTTAAAAGGATAGATTCGTCATAAAAGAAATTGGGGGATAGCCAAGTTAAAATAATTCACAATGCTTTTAATATTTAATAAAATCCTCTCCTAATATTTTTCTCAGTGTAGTTAAAAAGCACCAGTACCTCACAGCTTTGTGACCAGCAGTGATATAATAATTTAGCTTTTATAAGGAAAAAATTTTTCCCCATCTGCTCTATTGGATAGTGTAATGCTGTTATATTTGTCTTTTAAATGTCATTCAGTCAATGAAGGGGAGTCATGCAGCATGTGGGTGTTTGTGTGTAGTTTTTCTTATCAAACATAATTCCCTGGGCTCTCCTGAGGGGCTGTGACTATTTCTGAGGGTGCTGGTGGAAGGGATTGTGGTGCAAATCCCGCTTGGAAAATGTTTAGCTTATTTGGGCTATGCGAACTTGAGGAATGACTCAGCAAGGGGAAAAGTGTGACTGCAGGTGCAGTCAGAAGGGCTTTACCTTCAGGAGCAGCTTCTGTAGCTAAAAGCAAACTAAGTCAAGGTAAGCAGGGAAGGAAACATATTCAGATTCACTGGGTGTTAACCCCTGCAGGCAAAAGTCTGGTACTTGCTTAAAAAGGAGATAAAAAGCAGAAATACTGTTGGTGCACCTGGTGAAGTGAAGGGGGAGTTGATTTAGGTGGGAATGGGGATATAAATATAGTTTTCTGTACAAGTTGGGGGGAAAAAAAAAAGAAGGCATTGCGTTTTATGTCCTGGTCTGTGAGCATATGTGATTATGTTAACTGTTACATTTCTGTCTCAAAACCACATAGGCTTTAAAACCAGTATATTACATGCAACCTTGGCCTTTAATCATGTACTGAGAACAATCACCTGGAGGACATTTCTACTGTTGTGCAGTTGCAAATTGAGCCTTAGAGCAGCGAAACAAGGGGAGAAAAGCTATCGGGCATCAGTTGCACAGAAGAAAACAGTACCTTTTCTTTTGAAAGTATTTAGCAGATGTCACTGCTTTCATGCTGTAATGTCTGAGTTAGCATGAGTCTGGATGTTTGTACATCAGTCTGAAAGGGAATGCTAAACTGCAGGTCTGCTGGTAAAGAAGCAAGGTGCAAAGGGTAGAGTGCATGTCAATATTCAAGATGTCTTAAAGCAGCATGTCAGACTTGTTGTGCTTTTCTGTAACTGTGGGATCTTCTGAGAGTTCTCTCAGACTTACTCTGAAGTGTTCTCCCCAACCCTTATGTGAGATACCTGTACACCAGAACTTAGCATCTGTGATCTGTGTAGCTCTATTCTTTTACAAGAGTCTCACAGTAAGGTTAAAATGAACAGAGCATTCCAGATTTGTCACTTCTAATACTCATCAACTTGTATCTGTGTACTATGAAAATACAGAAACCGATAGCTTAGATGATTTGTAAATGTCTGGGGTGTGTGTGCACATATGTGTTTGTATGGGGGATGATCCTTCAGTTTGTTTTCCTTTCTTTTTATCGTGGCAAAGAATTCCAAGTTTAAAATGAGACTGAGCTTCAAAAATCTATCTGAATAGAGGAAATTAGAGTGGATAAAGATGGAGAGAAAATAGAAGCCTGGAGTGAAATGTGTGGCTAACAGTGTCTGAGGCCTCTGAATACTAAAATGACAGAAGGAAATAAATTACATGTTGACTGCATGTTTTTCTTCCACTGTTAGAGCAATAGAAACCTGGATGTTTTCTATATAATTTAACAGTGGACTTAACTGTAACCAAGCATGGGAAACCGTATTTTAGTTCTTAAAAACTTGTTACCTTGCTGCACAATAGAGCACAGCATTTATGTTCACAGTACTGCCACTGTGTGGTTTCCCCTGAAATTTTGCAGGTAAGGAAAGCCAGTCCTTACCAAACCACTCAAAGCAGAGCATATGTGGGTAGGAGAGTGGTGGCAGTGAAACTGCATGCATGCATCTCGAAAGATTTACTCTTTTGCTTTATTTTTGTTTTTAGTTTCAGGTTGCCTTTCTTGAAGGGGGGTTTTGTGCTTGTAAATTTTCTGCCTTCCAAATATAGGTTGTCAGCACAACTGTAACATTTCAATACCTTAATATTTACAATTGAAATGGAAGGTTTTTACTCTTTGTTTCAAAAGTTTGGTATACAATTCTAGTTTCAAGCTGAACTTGTTAGACAGTTGGTTTTTCTTAAGGTTTAGTTCTTTGAAAGTGCAATGCAATGAAATAAAGACATATCCACTGACAGAATCTTGTGCTAATATAAATAAAGGCTGCCTATAGCTTTAATTTAGGATGTAATTAATAAAAGCTATTTCTCTTGAAGCCACCAAAATGGATTAAGGTTTCGAAAACCTTCTGGTAAGTGAAGCTGAGATGCTTTACAGCAGATGCACAAGTGGTCTATATATTCACAGGCACCATTTACAAGTATCACTAATACATTCTGGCTGATGGCATGAGCCACATGCATGAGAAGTTAATGGTCACTGATGCCTCCGTAAAAGCTATTTATTGGAATATCTTTTTTTTTAATATTCACCTTTGAGTACAGATACTTGATATTTTGAATTCTACTTTCAAAATGTACTTCTGCACTCGCTACTTATGCTGGGATACAAACATTTTTGCTTTGGGAAGTGGGGTGTGTGGATTATAAATATTTTAAAATGTCACAGAACTCTCTGACAGTAACAATACAGTTATTGAAGTGAAGCTTAAAACATATACTTTAGGTTAATTTTATTGAAATATAGTATTTTTACTGTACTACTAGTAAATGAGACTCAAACCTGTAGTTATTGAAGAGTACTCACTTTTTACTTCTATTTTCTGCAACACTGTGCTTAATATCTTCCATCTTAGTTTCAAACTCAACAGCTGGGTTTTTTAAATGATAGTCAATTAGTCTTTTTTTAATATTTAAACTGTAAAATGGTGAAACAGATATGTCACAAAAATTTCTGACATTTATATATGTGGCTATGTAGGCCAGAATCAGAAAATCCATAAACTAGTAATGACTGCTGCATCTTTGATATTGATCACTTCTACTGCTCCTCCTGTTTCATGTTGTATTTCCTTGAATGAGAGATGTGAACTTCAGAAAACAGTGCCTTGAAAATAAATACATTATATTAGAGATGTGAAAATGTAGCAGTACGCAGAAGTCGAAGTCATGTATTCCGTTCCACAATAATCTAATTGAAGTTTTTAACTGCAAAAGAGGAAACTATTTTTATTCAGTAAAGATGACTTCTACAGGAAATGAAGGAAAGAAAATGACTGCTACTTCAAGCGAAGGTACCACATTTGGATTGCACAACAAGGCTGAACCTCTCGCAGTGCTCCCCAGTCAAATAGCTAATAGCTGCCAAAGACATGTATACAAGTGAATACAGTTGCCTTGGGTGGATAAAATGAAAATCAGCTGAGGTAGGATGAGGCCTTTAAAAGTGAGACCTTGACAGGCTTTGAAGGTTTAGGGTAGTTCTTGGGTTTTTGTGGGGCATGGAGTGTGAGAGGGCTGATCTCAGGAATTCAACCAAGGTGGTTATAATGTTTTGTTGTCTTCTGCTCAGAGTCCTGTCCCAAGACAGACATATAATGCCTAACTAGTGTTTATCACATTTTACAGGAGGAGATGTAAAGGCAAAGGATAATAGATTTTTTTACTTTTTTTTTTTCCCAAGGTCATTTTAAGGATCAGCTTTGGAACAAACTCAGAATGTTTTCATTCTGTTTGCTTCTCAGCTCAGTGATCTGAAAGCAATAAAAATCTACCAAATTTACTACATTATACTGTTACATTATTACCTTAAAATTTCATCCAATATATAGCCTGACTGTAAACAGTTCAACTTGGATTTGAGTATTTACTTATTTTGATACATTACACCCCCCCCCCCCCCCCCCCCCCGATTTATTTTTTTTTTAAACTCCTGAAGAAAGCTTGAAAGTTTCCAGGCCTTCAGAATGTGGAAAGCTGTTTGCTTTGTTTCAGAAGCATATTACTGCTCTTAGTAGGATTTAGCACTCTTTTTTCATTATAAAGGAGTACTTATACTCATTTATTCTAATCTGAGAGCTAGAATTTGCCTCTCAATATTTATAGAAGTTATCTGCTGCTAGATTACTACAAAAAAACCCCTAAATCACCCTTCTATCATCTCAGAATACTTGCTTGACTTTTCTTTGTGTTTTAAAGCTGCCTAAAAATACACCTTGACACTCCAAACGAAGCCATGGAAAGGCTTCCCATAAGCTCCAGAACAATTAAACTTGGTGCTCCCTTCTAAATAAACCATGTGCTGGGTCAGCGGAGCCCACAAGAGACAGCCTCTTTAGACCCACTGTTTGCACGGTTTTCTGCTATAAACCTTCTGTGCAGGTTTGGGAGCTTGTCTCTGCTCTAATTGCCTAGAAAACCTGCACATAATTTTAGATTTATCTTTCGGAAGTTTCAAAACTTAAGTTTGAACAACTGAAATGAAGGTTTCCAGCACAAAGGTTGTCATACCCTTTGCTGAAATGGTGCCCCTCTAATGTGGCATATTAAATATTTAACATGGTTTGCAGCAGATAAAAGGCAATTTTGTTTAATTTTTCCTAATATTAATGCTATCATACACCTTAATCCTTTCATTAAAATAAAAATTTGTTCAGGCCCATTCTTATTAAACATTTTCTAATTTATAAGGATATGGATGTTTTGCTTCTGATCCTAATAAGTAATAAGGCCATAATGCCATTGTGAGAAAAAGGGTGAGAGCTGGGAGGGAATCATTACTGCTGTATAGGGAAGAATTACAGGCTAGAAAAATAACTTTATTTTTTTATCCAAGGACACCAAAGACAATGCCTATCTCCCAAGTAACCCAGCTCAAAGTTTTGGGTCAGTTGTCAAGGAATGAAATGAAATATCTGCAAAACACTCAGTGAAATGACCTGGAAAATAATTTATAAAGAGGTTGCCATTCATTTCTGAGTGAGGACCATTCTTCCAACTGTATCTCTGAACTGCAGAAAAAGAAGGAAAAAAAAAATCCTGGATTGGAATTAGTTTCAAATCAACTTTTCTCTGCATCCTAGAACAAAAATGTAATTGGCAATTATTTATAATGCTAATTGAAGGCATGTTCCCCCAAACACCTACTATTAATAGGGTTAATGAAGACAGGAAGCCCTTGATACTATAGCAAAGGCTTCCCATAACCCATCCATCTACGTCCAAAGACAGCAGCAATGTATGTTAAAAGTGAATATTAACAATGAAAAAGAAACAACTTTTAAGGCAATATTGTTTAGAATTTTAATATAGTTAGGCAATATTATATTTGACTATGTATATTGATGTGGCTCCAGTAATTGCAGTAAAACTACAGCTGGCAACAGGAGTGGCTGTGGCCCATTTTTGTACTGGATCTAATGGCTCTGGTTTGTTTTAAAAATTCTTTTGTTACTCTTTTCTTTCATCTAATCCAAAGTTACACAGACACAAAAAAGGCAATTCACATGTTTGCTTTAAATCTATATTTCTATTATTATGCAGTGTTTCTTATTGAATGACTCGTTTTTAATTTGCAATGTCCACAGCCCTTCAGTTGCACAGAAAAAATATTGCTAATTTGCTTGTGTACAAAGAGTTTTATTGTGCTTGTGGTAGATGCATTCTTTTTAAAAACCAGAATATTTTCTTTTAAATATTAAGCTGATTAAATCAGTCTTTGCATAATTCTTAGGCCTGCTGAATCCCATGTTGGTTGATTTTCTGAGCCAGTATAACTCATGTGTGGAATAATTATATAGATATTTTCTGTTGAGAAAGCAAAAGAATGAACTTGCAAGATAAAGAACTGGGTATAGTTGCTGTGGGGATTGTGAATACAATAGGCAGTACTTGTTTTCGTGCCAGCATAAATCTGGAGGAACCCTTTCGATTTAGCTGGAGTTATTTTAGATTTACATCACTGTAAGATAGGCTTCTTACCTTTACTTCATTATATTATAGGATATTGTGGTCTCAGTCTGGTGAAGCACTTGCTTAATCTTGAAAATGTGAGTAGTTTACTGAAGTCAAAGTTGAGCAAAATCTAAGTGCCTTGCTGGACATAGGCTTCTCCTCTTAAATGCCAGCAATGCATAGATAGTCATCAACTGTATATCTCACTTGCTTCTCACTTGCTTCTGTTTGGAATAACTGTATCCCAAATATCCCCTGCCTAGATGAGTTCAGTCATGTGAAGAACCACTGGCTGAGGCCAACCTAAAGATAGAAAGAGATGGGCTTGTAGGTCAAGTCAAACACTTCAAGAAAGGGAAAATGCTTTTATTTTAGGCAATGCTTCTGGATGGTGTGCTGCTTCTGGAAAATCCTGATAGCATGTGAAAAAACCTACAATTCGCTTTCTTTCATGGAACAGCTAGAAAGACTCTATTCTCTTCTATGGTTGCATACCTGCCAAGGAATGTTGTTACTACAATTGCAGCTTCTCTTTGGCTGTGCCAACTTCTGAAGATACTTTTGTGCTTCTTTCCTTGTGTCCTCAGAAAATACAGGGAAATTCTAGGCTTAATCTTACAGGCCAAATAGACTGTGATACTGATCTTAAAAGTTGCCACATATCTTGGCCTAAAATAATAAACCCAGACAGTCTTTTGCAATTGTCAGTGACAGTTCTCAAATCCTGTGCTTGTAAGTAGCAAAGCTCAAGCTGAAGAAGACAGTTTCTCGCCAGGGTTTTGTGGTTTTGTTTGCTTCTACTGGAACAGATTAGATGGCTGAGGAGCCTTACTGTCCTCTGTAATGAAATTAAGAACTTCTGTCAGCAACTGTGATGAAAACCAGCAAAAACTAAGACAGGAGAAAGAGCAGAAAGGAAAAAGATTTGTAATAGCAGGAGAAGCTTTAGGAGCGGGCAGAAAATATCTGAACAAATCACCAGTTCTGACAGAAGCATGATGCAAAACAGAACACCTGCCTTTGTGAAATTGCATATTTATTCTATAGGATCCATAGCAATCTCTTATGATGGATAGCCAAAATCAAGAGAGAGAATGTATTTTTTTCAGCTCTGAATAAAAGAGCAGCTACTATGTCCTTCATCTAAGTGGAAAATGCGAAGAATAACTTGCAATACCTATAATGAGGTCTGT